>NC_028648.1:29960170-29984898 GCF_001406875.1 Solanum pennellii | reverse complement strand
TATATATATATATATGAAAAGTAGTGCGAAATTATATCTTTTCACAAGGTGGGTTCAAAACTTTATAGAATATAAGAAAGAACTAAGTCTCGTCATAGCCATCTTAGGCACATATAAAACTTTATGAAAATGAAACTAAACATAACTATGTCTTAGAATCATATGAGAACATACCAAGTCTGCTTGAGAAAATGCTATTCCCAAGCTTTGCTTCTAAGAGACTCCTCACATGTCACCTACACTTGTAGAAATAGAACAACATATGGAAATAGAATATTAAATGCACTAAATATGGTGCGCATGCAAGAAAATCATGCTAAAACGAACATTTTCTTTATATCATGCTTTTTATGCTCTTTTGATGTAAATCTCATAAAAGAAATATAAGAACCATTTTCAAGAAAACATACCCATATAAGAAATAATCAAGTAGTTCATAAGACACAACCATAACCATTTAGAATACACATAAGCATTTAGACTCTCTACAAAAGGTTATCCTAAGACTCACTTAAGTAAGACAAGAAGAGACCACACATACACCCTCTTCAAGAACACTAAGTAAACCTTAAGACTACCCAAGTATGAGTATTATTGACATTACAATGATGCATAGTTCCATATTTATCAAGTAACCCCTTTTTATTATTTAGACTTTACACCTAAAGTTACTCTAAGATTCACCTAAGTAAGACACGAAGAGATTGCCCATACACGTTCTTCAAGTTTGCCTAAGCAATCCTAAAACCTACGCTAGGTAAGAAACTTTCTATTCATAATACATTATCTATGTAAACAATATTCATAACACATTTAAGAGGCATCAAACAATTATAGGACTTCACATAATTGTCTTCGATAACCTAGAGAATTCACCTAGAATCTTCAAAGTCTAATCGTGCAATGTATAGATAGCATCTCATTCCCTTACCTACACGTTGAAGAGACTATACAATAACTATAGTGTACATACCATATGATGAGATTAGGCATTAACCGACATAAACAATATCAGCTTGGTATGGAATCTTATTTCATAAGTACCCCGCACCGTAAAAGGTATTCTATTTGCCAAAGGTTTAACTAAGAATCATCGCATGTTGGCACATGGTTAAGGGATATCAAGGGTTTCTTTGTACTCTAATCTCATTCTCAAGTAGAGCTACTCCACAAACATATCCTCTTGGTTCTTTTCCTTTATTCTCATAGAGTAATCATTCCTTAGGTGTATTAGAGAAGGTACCATTACTAAGTTATACAAACTCATAATACTCTTTACATAGATAGATCATTCTTAACCTTCTTTTCATAGTCAAGGTTCCATACAAGTCCTTCATAGAAAGGAACCTCCTCTAGGTCTACCGATCGTAGACTTCATTCTTTCATTCATTAATACACGTACATGACATGGGTTCCTAAGCCTACCTAGTCAAGAGATCACCTTCACATAACTTTCATGCTTCATGTAGAGAGTCCTAAGTCTACCAATCAAGACACATCATCATTATATCATGTATTAAATAACATTCAGGTACCATGTATGGACAACTAAGTTGTATCAATGTAAGGGTACTCTAGAAGTTACACGACGTACTTGACCTCTCGAAGGTCTTGTACAATCCCCTCAACTATCATTCATCGCATAGGCATGAAAAGTAGTGCAAAATTAAAACTTTTCAAAACATAACTAAAAGGAAACTCTTTTATAAAAACTAAGCAACAAGTATCATCACAAACCAACTTAGGCACGTCTTAACATCATAGGGTCGCAACCCTTACATTTCAAGAAAGCATACTAAGTTTCACACAAATCTTTAAAGAAAGAAAGTAAAAGAAATATGGTCTATGTCGTCGAACATATGAGGACATACCAATCTTGAGAGATTCAACTTCACAAGCTTTTCCTTCTAAGAACCTTCACTTGCCTTCCGCACCTGTATTTAAAGAAATATAGAACTGTATGGAGTTATTATAAACATTGTACTAAGTGTGGCATTATTCAAAAACATGCTAAAGAGGACATTTTAGTTGAAATAAACCCTTCATGCTATTTTGATAAACCCTTCTTGAATCGAGAGTACAAGACATCATATAAATCATCAATTAGGATACTTGGTAAAACTTCCATAAACCTCAACATTTAATCACATTCATTAAGAAATCCATTTATCATATAGACTTTCTTATCAAAAGTTATCCTAAGACTCACCTAGGTTATACATGAAGAGACTGCCCATACAACCTTTTCAATACACGCCTAAGTGATCCTCAAGACTACCAAAGATAATCATATATCACTTCAACTCAACTAGTCAACATTCCTTATCAAAGACACTAGAGTAAAAATACATGCATTTCAGAACTTCTCATAAGGACAATCCTCTAAGACAACCCCCAAGTCAAACTAGAGTAATGTTAAAGTACTATCCCATACTACTACTTGCACTTAGTTCTTAGGAATAACCCTAGACTAGGAACATTACACTTATCATTTACATAGCATTCATCACATTAGACATGACATCGACATACTTCATTAACATTAAATATAAAGTCAACTTAATTCATTAACATCATATAGTAACCCATTTATACATTTTCATACAAGGACACACCAAGACACCCTCCAAATGTCTACTTGTGCAATGGATAAATAGCATCCCATTCCACCACGTACCCTAAGTAGTACACCCTTAGGAAGACTTGTTAGATTTACATTCATTTGTTGGGTCTAGGTTTAACCGACACAGACTATGAGAGCTAGACATTTAATCTCGATATTAACCCATAGCGGATGAGGGATCCCTACTTGCCTAATGTAGTGTCATACTTTAAGCCTTTACATGGATCTCTAATATCTACACCTATGCGGGTGCATAGCTGAGGGATAAGAGATTGCTTCTAAGTAACTCATTCTCAACTAACGAAGAGAACTCATCTCAAGAGGTACATTGGATACAACATCTCTACTCACGAAGTGTATCCTCCTTTCTTCTAATCCTCTCGGTGCTAAGCATAACTCCCCCACGGTGTCTTAAACATTTATTGATTATAGGATAAGGCGTACCATATCTCAACTAGCGAAGGGTACATATCCCTAGAGGGTACGTTTGAATACCTCATCTCAGCTCACAAAGGGTGCCTAACCTCCAACCTATCTTTGGAAAGCTGTTGGGAATAGTGAGGTTGCTACTAAATACTTCATCTAAACTATCAAAGAGTGTTATCCTTAAAATCCTCCTTTTCATTACAAGAGTTCTTTAGGAATAGTAGGGATGGTCTAGACACATCATCTCTACTCACGAAGAGTGTCTACCCTACAATCCCCCATTTTTATTCATAACTTCATTCATTCATTCATATGTCTGTGAGTGTATGTGAGAACACCTTTCACATAACCACCATTATTCATAACATTGACTTCTAAACATGATCATACTGCCTTCATCATAATATAAGCACTATAATGATTCACATTGAAATTATACTTCTTTTGGACATAGTATCTTCAAGACACATTCTCAACGTCATATTAAACCTCATGAATATACATCATAAATCTCTTTACATCACATGCAATGACTTCAAGGACATAATAACAATTCACATATATATTCATATACTTCAAGTAAACATTGGCACGATAAGTGGATCATACCATTCAAGATCAATTCAACAAGAACTAGACAATATAGATGAACATACCCTTCATCCAATCTTTGAACGACTTTTCTCAATTCTCCAATGTTTCATCATGATAAGGAATAAATGGAAGTACATAATAACAATATAACATAAGAACAACACTATTATAACATTATCTAATCATATTCATCACACTCAATTTATAAGTCAAAATTTGAGAATTTGCACGAACAGGGGTAAATTGAGTTTTTGATCATAAAACCATCACATTATACTATACACATCATAATCCATACATTAAAACCTTTTCAAGGGAAGACCCGTGCTTAGAATTTAAAATAGAAGATTTTAGGATTTTAAACCCTTTGGATGTCTCCTTGAAAGAGAGAAGAATCAAGGATGAACTACTATACCTTAGTTGAAGAAAATACCACGAAATTTGGGATGAATTTTGAATAATGTCGACCTTCTTCATTTGACCTTCAAAAGTTCATCAATGGAGGTTTTTGGAGGAAAAAGATTTTGGGGAGACTTTGTTTTTAACTTGACAGTTTTGATTTGATTGGTAAATTGGGGTTAATGTTACTTAATAATCGTCCATAAGTAATACCCAAATTACACAAAAGACCTATACACTAATTGGACTCTTTAACCAAGTCTAATTTGACTTAAAAACGACGTGACCAAATAAGGACTTGGCTGCGCGTCGCGCGAACCCCTCCACATCTTGATTCTGGAATTAATTTTGAGAGAGAATGTTTCATGTTGACCCCGTGTCGCAGGGAAAATTTTTCTCTTAAAGTGACATCTGCGCGACGTTCAGGCAGTGTAACAAACAGGCTATTTTTGTCAGCCTTCATGACACACCTTGGACCCTTTTGTTGGTCCTTGGAGAGTCGTTCCCAGACATTTTAATGCTAGGTATGTCCCTATAGGTACTAGGGTCATCTCCACTGATTTTAGAAACAAAAAAAACCTCAAAACATGCTCAACAAAACAAAGACACAGTAGCACACACTACATATGTCTACCTAAAAAGATACCCTATCTATACATATATAGACTTATCATAGTCTATCATATTCACATGTAGCCATTTAGAGGAAATCATACATTTGCCTCACACATACATATATACCATATCATCCGTCAGTTAATGTATACAAGCTATAATATGATAGAACCATAATTCACATAGTAATACCGACAAGACCATGTTCATAGCATATAAAACACAGAAACACCGCTACAATAAGTGAACCATACAAATCAATACAATTTAATATCAATTCTATACTTATTAGAGGAATTATGTCAACTCACAACCTTCCAATTTCAATCATTACCATTCCTTAGCCTTTTTAACCAATTCAGTTGACAAAATCTCTTACCAATAGTAGTGTATACAATACTAAGACAAAAACCAATCCATATCAGTGATCCAACAATATTCAATGTTGACATTATCATTATAATCCAGGTTATAAAAAATTCTATCATGATTTATACATATTCAATAGCCTCATACAATCTACACATTAATTCAACAAGATTAAACCATGATCAATTAACCCACTTTACAGCCAAATCTAGGAATTCAAGGAATACATGGGTTCATGGAAGTATTTATCATAAAACCACCAATTAAAATAAATTATTTCCTAAAAAACTTGTTTTAAACCTTTTCATACAAGAACTCATGCTTAGAGAGAACTTCTTTTGATCTTAAGGTTTTTGTTTTTGTATAATTAGGTCTAAGTCTAGGTTTTAGAGTCTTAAGTAAATTATTATACCATAAAAGACCCAATATAACTGTCCACGAATTAATTAATACCCTAGGTGAATCTCCCAAAGTGCTCTTGCCTTGGTCGAAACACCTGCAGAAAATTGCATGTGTCAATAGAAGGTTCTAGTCGACGGGGTGTTGATCAACCAATGGACCATCCTTCAGGTCCATGATTTTAATTAGAAACTTTAAATTTGGGGGCTTATCTCCCGCAAACAAGTGTGGAGAAACGCCCCATAACTACGGAGCGTACACTAAACAAGCGGGTGTCATTTGGTACTAGTGGTTTGGGACAGCCTTTGGCAGTTTCTTGCCAAGGTTTGGGTCCTCCTCAAGGACCCATAGCGTGGTCTTTGGAGATTTGTACCCGGAAGTTTCAACCATAAAGGTGTTAGAACCCTCTCTTATCAATTTGAACTCAAAACAACACATAAAACATGCAATGGCACACTAAAAACATACTAGCACACCAAAAGGCTAACTTTTGGACTTCATGGTAGTTCCTGGATGTTTGACTTCCAAACTCCTCAAAATGACTTCTATTACTTGTATTCATCATTTTAAGACCTTATTAACTCATAAACCACATGATAGACTCTATTTTTACCTACTTTATTTTACAAATTGTAATTAAATCTTCTACCACAACTTTTGTGAGTTCAACATATCTCGCGATTGAAGATGTTGATGATATAAATTTAGGTCTTGTTGAATTTGATTCATATAAGGAGAGGGTTCTTATTACCCAACATAACATAGTTGTAACACCTCGCATTTAGGAAAGTCTAGGAAGGAGTCTAATGGGCTGGTCAAGAACCTAAACTAGATGACAGGACCCTCCACAGAGCCCTAGATAGGTTGTGAAGGGGACCACAACCCATTATGGTGCTCGTTACGAGACGAAAAATTTTGCCTCAAGAAGGTTCCCTCTCACGGATGCTTAGATGGTTCGTGACGAGGGATATGGGTCATTAGGGTGATCGTGGAGGGATTCAGGTTTTTAGGGATTCTCCCCTGGCTATTGATCAAGGGACACGCATATAAAAACTGCCAGTGAAGACCACACGGACCATGAAGTTGTATGTGAAGGGTGTTCATTATACATAGAATTCAGGGTAAATTTCATATGGTCATATCGTTTAGAACAAATAGAAGGGTAGAATTTCTACATGACCTGTTTCAAGGGATGTGGTGATGTTGACAACCTGTTTTGACTTTCCAGTGACCCACTTCATCATTTTTAAGGCAGGGGTTGTAGGGTATTTACTTAATTATATCAACAGAATCCTATGTTATTATTACTTCTACCCAAAGGCCTGTACAATGATTTCAAACCACCGAATCATCCAAAGTCAATCCATTACCTTTAATTCTCAAAAGAAGATCAAGCTCCTCCTCTCAATTATTTCCCTCTGTAGAAGTATAGGGTTTCAAGTTCAAGCCTCCTATTCATGCATTTCTTCAAGATTTTGGCATCAAGGTACGATAGTATTCACCTATGGAGTACTTTTCTTCATCGGGTACCTAGATTCTCCAATTTTGTAAAACTAGAATTTCCAATTGAAGTTCGGGTTCTTCTTTAAGGTCATAAGTTCCTTTCAATATTGATTCAATTTATTGTTTTATGGCTTTTTATGTCAGAATTGAAGTAATTGCATGTTTTAAAGATGATTTCCAATAAACCCATGCATAACCCATGTTTTCTAAGCTATTGGGATATATCAAGTCTTACCAAAATAGGATTTACTTTTCGTGCCATGTGGGTTTTGACATATGAAATACATATTTATAAAAATATGTACGTGTTCTCTCTATAAAACTGATGTAAATAAATTTGAAGATGCTTTGAGTTTAAAAGTATAATAATACTTAATAATTATTGAGAATGTATCTTTTATGAAAGTAATGTTTATAACTCTAGAGAGCTTATGGATGAATATATCTATATGTTCAACGAAGCTTGACCACTCGTCCTGAATGACATCTAGGTTTGCCCTCAATGTTTTTTCAGGCCATTTTTATAAATCAGGTTTTCATTTTATGGTATAAAAATTTGCTATAAATGATAAGAGACCATGATTTTAAAGCCGTTTCCATTATAAGTAGGGAAATTCAAGCATTTGGTGAATGACTATGAGCCTTAAAAGCTATTTTAAAAAAAGATGTGGATGTAAAAAGGTTTTCTCATGTATGGTAAAAGGAGTTATCATGTAACGACTTGAGAGCACTCCAAAGTCATTAGAAGGCATACCTATCTCACAGAGGACTTATACAAGACCTTAGACATCATTCATCGCAAACATATTAAGAGTAGTGCCGAATTAAATCTTTTTACAACAATAGTCAAACTCTTTATACAATATAAGAAAGAGCTAAGTCTCATCATAGACATCTTAGACACAAGAAATATCATAGATTCACAACCCTTTACATCAATTTGAAAATATATCTATAGTCTATTAGAATGTCTTTCTGAAAAAGGAACTAAAACATAAACCATGTCCTCAAATCATTTGAGGACATACAAGTTTTTTGACAGAATGTTATTCCCAAGCATCACTTCTAAGAGAATCCTCACTTGCCAACTACACTTGTAGATATAGAGAAAACATATGGAATTAGCATATTGAATGCACTAAGTATGGTGAACATGCTAGGAAATTATGCTAAAATGGACATTTACTTTAATATATGCTTTTCATGCTCTTTCGATAAAAATCTTATAAAACAAGTATAAGAAACATGTTCAAGTCAATCTGCACATATAGGACATATTAAAGTAATCCACAAGATATGACCATAACCATTCAGAACAAATTTAATCATTTAGACTCCCTACCCAAGGTTACTCTAAGACCCACCTAAGTAATATATGAAGACATCGCCCATACACATCCAATCCTACCTAAGAAATTGTCAAAGCTACCTCAGACAAGAACCTTTGAATTCAACATACTTCCCTTAAGTCAACAATATTCATTTAAAACCATTTAAAAGACAACTAATCAATTAGAGGACTTCACATATTGGTCTTGGAAGACCTAGGGAACTCATCCTATCACCTTCAAGGCATTACACCTTTTAAGGTCTTTCGCCACACTTAAAAAGTGTTTTCTAAACCATTAAAAAGTGTAGCCTTTGACCTAAGGGCATACTTTCCGACTTTAGACAACACTTTTTAGGGGGTAGCCAAAGCAAGCGTATCTTTTGATCTAAGGCCTAATTTTTTAAGTGTTGCTTTAAATGCTACACTTCAAAAGTGTTGCCTAAAAGCTACAAAGGCTAAGATTTTAGAACATCATATGGTAACACTTTTAATGACCTCAAGGAACATTTTTCAAGTGTGGCCTCTACTGTCATAGGCCACACTCACAAAACGTAGCATTTGTTACCTCCTCTAAAGTTACACTTATAAAGTGTATTTTTCAATTTATATTGCACAATTTGAGATGAATAATCCACACAAATAAAGTTGTATTGCCACACTCTAAAAGTGTGCCAATGTTATATAGGCTATAAATATTATTTTAAAATATCGATATGATTAATTTTATTTTTTGCATATTTCTGATCGTCCCCTTATACAGTACTATCTTAATTAGTTAAGTCTAAGGAATAATTTATATTTGAATATATAATAAGTATATTGTCTGGAATACAATTACTAAAAATCAATATTACAATATGTATACTTGTAATTAATTTCACAAAACCAAAACAAAATTAATCAAAATTGTTCAAGAAGTCTTCATCAATCACATAACTCTCCATATAATTGATATCCTTGCTTCATTCATGCGTTAATTATTTAGGAAATCAAACCACATGTAAGATGTATGACTACAAATAATATTAATAACTAGAAAATGTTTATGAAAGACACATTTTTTCATATACTATTTGCAGTCATCAAAAGAAAATCCATCAAAAAATCAAATTAAGTGCATCAAAATTAGAAACATACCAAGATTTGATTGAGTTTAAGCAAAAAGTGGTAAAAGAGAACTATAGAACATCTGCCACAATCATAAGATAAGGTTAGATAGAACGAAAGTGAACAATGTCAGGCTGAAGCAACTAGTGTAAACATCTAAATTACACAAACATAACAACATAATGTAGTAAACATTTTGTATATCCATTCATTAATTAGCAGTTTCATTTGGGCATGAGACAAGCTATGGTTTCTCTTCATTCACAACCATTTTCACATCTTCATCTTAAAGTGAGTAGTAGGTGTTATTAAGTTTTACTTTGATCTAGCAAGATATGCCTGTAGCGCAGGGGATAAGATGGACACAATCTAGTTCAAATATAGATTAGATTTTTTTTTGATAGTTGAGAAATCCCTGAGGGCCTTTCAATCTCTAGTTCGGGTCTAAGTTCTCAGATTTCAGTAACAAACTCAACAAAATATACAACTTTTAAAAAATAAAATAGCTGAAAACTTGTCTTTACTCAAGAATAAACATATTGCATCATCATTGCTTTTTTCATACCAAGTTGAACTTCAATTCACTCTATTAAATTCTAAACATTTAGCCTTGAAAGAAATGCTAACCAAAAATGAGAGGTCATCATCACTTAAATTTACAACTCCACACGTAAAAGTCACAATACATTTCATTGTTGAAAAGTAAAATAGTAAGCACACGTAAAAGTCAAAATACATTTAGGGTATTTACCTCCGTTTGCACTCTATCAGTAGCACAAACTTTCCTTTTCTCCGAAAAACAAAAATGAAATAATATGTACATCATAGCATATAGCCAGAGGCATACACTACGACAAGCATTCAATAGGTCTTACCAGCAAAACTATACTGAAGTATCAGATAACCTCCCCCAAGACACACAACCTTGAGGTCTATGAATGTTTTCACTACCCAACTATTAACATGTTTGAAAAACGCACCTGTAATGTCCTCCTTCCTTTTTCTCTATATTTCACAAAAAATCAACTTAGTCTGAAATCAAAGCCGAAACAACACTACCTGATCTCACTGTGTCGTAACTTGAGTTGGTCCAGGATGGATATTAACCAGCAAGTCCATACTTCATAATACTCGTAATAACTTCTTTTAGAAAAAAAGAAGAAAAACAAAACTAATAAGCTGCATATGTATCACATCCGAAATACTAATGCAATTAGAAAAGCACAAATCTTCCTATATGAAATCACTAAACATATTTAATAGGGATGCGAAGTTTCCTATAAAAAAATTATTGTAATGACCTTGTGAATATCATGAAATGCAAATAAATCTGAACAACTCTGTTTTTTTGAAAAATATCTTGTTCCTGGTAGACTTTTTTAAGAAGTAATGATATTTCTAATGGCACCACGAATAATGAAAAAGTTAATAATAAAGACTTCTCTTTTGGGGGGAGTTGATATAAGGAATTCATATAGCCAATCTAGGTAATAATTCAAGTGATATAATAATACTAGAGAATTTCTTAAAAGTGTTTTCTTCTATGGACACGGCATGCCACCAAAAATATATATAACCATATATTGAGTTTACTACCTAAAATATACACCAAGCACATAATTTTTGATAGGTTATTTGACTTCACATCCAAGAATGAATTAATAATCTAAATACCTGGAATCATAGTATGTATTATCTAGGATGAGACTGTGGACTCCACAAGTCTGCAAGACTGCATTCCGTGTAATTTCTTCACAAAATCAGAAATCCCTTGTGTACAGGAAAACCTACTGTAAAGCACAAAGAAAACATTCATCACAAGAGAAAAATTTTGAAATAAAAGAAGAATGCCTTACGAGCTGATGCTATTTTCTTTGTTTCTCTTTGTGCTGATTTGGCTATAAACATTTGAAAATAAGGTTGTCCGAAAAGGTATTACGATCTAAATGGAAGTGGTTTAGGAACCATTGAGAATATTCTCTTCTCAAGTATGTGAAAACATCCTGCAATGATGTAAACAATATACTTTAAGAATTATATTGCAAAAGAGAGGTATAAAGAATTACAAATTTATATCTTAGTAGTTATAAAATACATTCTTTCTTTCTGAAATAGGACAAATGAAATAACTTGTCCATCAACTTTCTTGTTTTAGTACCAATAACAAAAAATGTAATCGTCGTAACATCTTTTCGAGCTACTTTTTGCTCCACAGTTTCCTTTCGGCAGATGTAATCAGTTAGGATATGGATTGTATGTCTGTGGGTGCACTGAATGGAGGAAACAACACACTATTTTTTAGAAGGCAAATTATAAAACAGAGAATTTAATTTGGAAGAGTGGAATAAATTAGTAAAACCTGGAGGGTCAATATAAGTTTATCTTTGTTAAACGTTTATATACTTGTGTAAAGAAAGAGTGAGACAAAAAGAGAGGGAACAGACATGTGTCCACTAACTAAAACTACAGGAGGAGACTCTAATAAAAAAATGAGTTAAATTTTGTAATTGGTGGGACGGGCACATACAATCTCTTTTCCTCGATAAAACAAGAAATTATACATAACAAACATCAAAGAGGACTCTATCCTAAGAAACCAAAACAACAAGATTATATCATTTCAACATGTAATAAATTAAACATTAAACGCATCCATCATATACACATTTCAACAAAATCAACCATCCGAGTAATGAAACACCTAACCATCACTAATCGTAGTGTATAATAGAAAAACTAGCATGAGGATTCCAGATTTTAATACTATGGTCAGGAGTACTTCTCAGTGGCAATGGGAGTAAGTCTAGTAGAAATAAATATACTTGCGATCTTTTTCAAATATTTTACACTACTGAAGAAGCTTCCAAGACTTATCAATTTACGATTCACATGTTTCATAAACTAGTCAAGGAAAAGCAGCAGTAACATACTTCTAAAAAAAATAATGTTGGAAAAGATAAATTAGTGACAACTAAATGAGGACACGATAACCTACCTGGTCATGACCGATCTCAGCCAAAATCAGCTTATCAATCTAAGGAAAAACATAAATCACATACTTAAATAATGGCTAATGTGCACCATGAAGAACCATCTGATGCGTAATACTACTACAAGATAGGAACCTCAAAATCAATACAAAACACATCAATACATAAGAAAATGAAAACCCACAAATGAAACATCTTAGCCCGCACAATAAACCTAAACATAAAAAATAGAAAGGCATAGATCATAAACTTTTTATAAGAAACCCTACAAATAGTTCTGTCCGTTAATGAAAAAGGGAGTAGTAATTTGTATTGACAACATCAATGGAGCTCAGAAACTTCACCTTCAAAACAGAATTGTTGTACATCTAAAGAGAGTTAAAATTTGACATATACTTTCAAACCAATTGGTTTGCTATCAAACCAACTTACAAATTTGTTCATAACTTACTCAAATGATTTCCAGTAGTAATATGCCTAGGTATCCCTTTGACGTCCATGATTTTCGAGACTTTCTTCCGTACTATAAAATTTAAGCTTTAAAATCGCAAAGTACTCGATTCCTTTTAAACAAAAAACAAAAATTCAATCAATTGACAATAACATTGTTTTTTGTACTAGATGATTAGTAGATAATATGAAGGAATATCGGCGTATGATTCTTAAGCTTGAAAGAATCATACTCTCCCTTGATGAAATTCGTATTCGAGAAATATTTAGCTTAGATCTTATGTTCTTCACCTTTGCCTATTATGTTTTTCGATCTTTATCTGTTTAGCTTCAACTCTTCAAATAAATCTTTTTCTGGAGAAGAGAATCGCAGGTATCGAAGACATCTTCAACACAATTCTTCGAACTTCAGCTTAGCTCTTCCATCATCAGCTTAATTCATCCATCATAGCTCTTCGAATTGGTCTTTTATAGAAAGAGTAAAATGTCTTCTAGAGAAAGAGTAAAGCTGGAGAAAGAGTAGAGAAAGAGTAAATCGTGTTCTGGACCCTGGAGAAGAAAAAGGTTTTATCAATTATAAATTTTTCATTAATTAGTTTTTTTTGTCAATAAAAATGGGAGGGAGAGTTGAAAATTTTTAGGAAATAATATTTTGGTGAAAACTTTAAGGCCACACATTTAATATGTTGTTTTTACAACTAAAACAAAGGACATTTGAAAAGTGTGGCCATATATGTAAATAGTTGTAGCCATTTATTTTATATTTTAACAAAACATAAAAATTGTAGCTTATACCATTAAAGAGTACACTTTTGAAGTGTTGCCAAAATTATCGTAGCTAAAAGTTAAAAATTTTGGCTACCCTTTAAAAGCGTTCTCAAAATTACTTTAGGCAAAAGTTTACAAGTGTAGTCCAGAATATGTGTGGCTACAGACACAAAATGGTGTAGTGAGGCCTACTCATTCCATGTGTAGAAAGAGTCCCATTAGATTACCCACACGTTCTAGATTCCATCAATAACTAGAATGTACATCCTATATAATGAGATTATGCATTAATTGACATAGGCCATATGATCTAGGTATGAAATATGGTGTCATAAGGACCCCACACCGTGGAAGGTGTTCTACTTCCAAAGGGCAGAACTAAGATGCATCCCATGTTGGCACATGGTTAAGGGATATCAAGAGCTTCTTTGCACTCTTGTCTTGTTTAAAGTAGGGCAATTACCACAAGCATATCCACTTGGTGCTTTGCCTTTGTCCTCATATAATAAATCATTCGCTAGGTGTATTAAAGAAGGTACCATCACTAAGACCTACCAACTCCTAACACATTTTCCAAGGATAAGTGATATACCGTGGTTTCACGGTATTTTTAATGCTTTTTCCTTAAGTTTAGTGTGTGTCCAAAAACCTTTTTGTATTAGTTTTTACGTAAGTTTCTCTTTATTTGAAAGGAAATCTATCTAAAAGATTAAAGCGGAGGTTTTTGAGTAAGAAATGCAGAAAAGTACCACCTACTGAGCTTGTGGCGGTCTGTCGTGCTTGTGATGGTCCGTAGGTGGCATTGTAGTGAAGCTTCTGAAGGAAGATGGGGAAATATGACCAAGTGTGCGGTTACGGAGAGCGTGACGGACCCTCGTATCCATGACGGTCCGTACTGCTGGTTTGTCATGAAGATCAGAGAAGTAGTCCCAGTACCTAAATTCCAAGAGTTCAAGTGTAATGGAACGGAGACCCTCGACGGACCGTTGTGCCTGTGATGATCCTTTATACCTCCTGTCGTGGTTAATGAAGAGAGTAGAAGAATAATTTTCAAAGTATGGGACAACGGATTCCATGACGGCCCGTGGTGACCACGACGACCCGTTGCGAGGTCCGTCGACTCAGCCGCGTTTTGACAGATTTCTAGAAAATAAAGTCCTTCATTTATTAGGTTTTTGTTTTTTATAAATAGTTCGAAAAAAACACATTTTTGGGGTTAGATTCTTGGTGATTAGACTCTCTTATAGTTAGACTCTTGGTTATTTTAACTTATTTTGTGGATTAGACTTTGTGATTATTATTACACTTTTGGAGAATCTTTAGTCTTCGATTATTTTCAGTAATTGATGGTTGGTGATCTTGTTGATTAATCAAGTGAATTTCTGGATTTTATTCTTTCTCATTGAAGTAAGTGCATGAATTCTTATATTGCATATCTGAATATTGTGATTATGAGTATGGGTAACTAAATTCCATAGCTAGGGTTGTGGAAACAATGGGCGAATAATAAGATAAAATCTAACTAAAAATAACAATTCTACAATAGTGTCTTGAATGTATTGATAATTCTTTCGCTTAGAAGTCTTTTTAACGGATGGCCAACGTTAGAACTCGCCTTAAACCTACTTGCTAGACCAAGGAGGTAGATAATAGGAAAAGAATTATCAAAAATTATTTAGTGTATACTGTCTAATAGGCTAGTATTTATTGGTACAAGGTAATAACTTAGTCAAATATCGAACATGATGCTTAATATGAGGTACAAGTAAGGGTTAATATAGCAACACACGTAGCTGGACCCAGGTGCGGAGTGATATTTTCTAGATGCTGGACCGAGGATTTAGAAATACATAACTTATCACTTTTCATGAATGATATTAGGAAAGAATTGTTATAGTTAGAATTATCAAGTTAGGAACCTGTGGGGAACACGTAAACCCTAGTTACTTTTATTAATTGATTAAAATCCAACATTTGAATCTTTTAGTTGTCTCCTTTAATTTAGCTAGTTTTTTTCATTCATTTAGAAATAAAACCCCCCCTTTTTATCAGTTATGTTTTCCAAAGAAATAATTGACTAAATAGTAGTACAAATAGATTGAAGTTAAGTTTGAACAATTTTCTTCGTGGGAACGATCCTAACCTCATTAGTTGGGTTCTTTACTTGATACGACCGCTTTACTTCTTATTTGAGAAGTATGTTTGAACTTATCAAATTTTGGCGCCGCTGCCGTGGAAAGTAGCTTTTAGATTAACTTAAACATATTACAATAGTTTAGTCGATATTTTCTTAATTTTACTTGGTTTCTTGTTTTTCTTATTCTTGAAGAACTATCTTCCTTGTATGAAAAATACACGGAGAGGAAAAGAACCCTTGTTTCCCTATTATCATGAATTAGATCTTACACTACGCAACATGAATCAAAACTTGTGTATTAATGATGATGATCCAAACCAGAACATCCCAACTCCGGTTGATGTTCATGGTCAGTTGTTACCGATTCTCCGGGTGAAAATCAACAAAGGGGAAAAAATTCCGCTCTACGCCCTCAAGAATACTACAGAGGCTATGATAATATTGGAGACTCTGATGGGCCACTTGTCTTGCCCCCTCTACCACAAGGCCACACCTTTGTGGTAACTAGTAGTCTTATGCAAATGCTCACTGCTAGAGGTTTGTTTTCAGGGCTACCTTCTGAGGACCCACATGCACATATAGCTAAGGTAAGGGCAGTGTGTAACAGCTGTGTAGGGAGGCCTGATTAGGATTTGGATGTAACAGGGCTAAGAGTACTTCCTCTCTCATTGACGGGAGATTCTGCTATTTGGTTCACTGAGCTCCCTTATAACTCAATTTTCACTTGGAACCAACTAAGGGACGTTTTCATAGCACGTTACTGCCCGGTCTCCAAGAAACTAAATCACAAAGACAGTGAACAACATTGTGGCACTACCAGGAGAGTAAGTTAGTAGTTCTTGGGATAGATTCACCTCATTCTTGAGAAGTGTCCCCAATCACCGCATAGATAATGAGTCGCTGAAGGAATACTTCTATCGGGGACAGGATGATAATATAAAGCGGTGTTGGATACTATAGCAGGTGGTGCTTATGGGGAGTGTCCTTATGCGGAGATTGGTGAAAAGTTAGAGAAAATCTCCCGGAACAATAAAACTTGGAGTACTAGGAAGTCAGATACTGGGAGAAATACCTTCGCAGTGCAATCCACTCACAACCCTGCCACAGATGAGATTTGTGAAGAGATGACTCAGATGACAACTGAGCTTGGGTTGTTTTTAAAAAATATCACTGGGGGTGCAGAAAAGATAAATGCAGTTAATTACTTGTCTAAACCACCACCACCACATGATGAATGCTATTATGCGGAGGATTCCTAGAGAGTAAATCAGCAAACGGGGGGTTTCCGACCGAGTGCCCAAGGCTCAAATAAGGAGAATTGGCACCAAGGTCAAGGAAATCAAGGTCGGCTCTATGGTAACTATAACCATGAGGGTCATTATATCCGAGAGGAAAACTACAACCGCGAAAACAACTCCAACAAGGGTTACTATAGTAACAGAAATGATAGGAATGGGCCCTATGTCCCTCCTCAAAATCGTTGAGTTACTCCTAGGGATGTTACACAAAATGATGAGGAGGTTCGATGCTAATGATGAGAACATTAAAGAGTTAAGGAGTGATTTAGCGGGTATTTTGCAGAAAGTCGATACACATGCAATATCGATTAAGCAACTAGAGTTGCAAATGGCCCAATTATCTGCGACTGTGAACACAGAGCAACCAGGCACTCTTCATAGCAACGCTGTCCAAAATCCAAAAAATGATGCACACTGTATGGCAATCACTACTCGGGGTGGTAAGCAAGCCATTGACCCACCTATGCCGTCTAATGAGGAAAAGGTGAGAAAGGATAATGATAAGGTGGTAGAGGGTAGCGGTGAAGCAGAAGATAGCACTGGAAAAGATGAAAAAGCACCTATAAAGGTAATTCCCATGCCTAGATTACCACCACCACCCTTTCCTCTAAGATTAGTGAAAAAGAACAAGGATGGTAAATATCGGAGTTTTATAACAGTGTTGAAGCAGCTTTCTATCAATGTCCCTTTGGTAGAAGCTCTAGAACAAATGCCCGGTTATGCAAAGTTTATGAAAGATCTGGTTACAAAGTAAAGATCGGTCACTTTCGAGGACGATAATAGAATGCAGCATTGTAGTTCTATTTCTTCAAGATCTCTCGTATAAAAGAAAGAAGATCCGGGTGCATTCACTATTCCTTGTACAGTCGGGTCATTATATTTTGCGAAAGCATTATGTGATCTGGGGGCAAGCATAAATCTCATGCCCCTCTCGATTAACAAGAATTTGGGTTTGCGTGACCCATAGCCCACTTCGATGCGGCTACTAATGGCCGATCGAATAGTGAAAATGCCTATAGGGATACTCCACGATGTTCTAGTAAAAGTGGATTCGTTCATATTTCCGGCTGATTTTGTTATTCTTGATTGTGAAGTCGATTTTGAAGTGCCTATTATTCTTCGGAGGTCATTCCTTGCTACGGGTAGAGCCTTAGTTGATATGAAAAAGGGGAAGATGAAATTCGGTTGAACAATGAAGAAGCGACCTTCAACATTTGTAGGTCCATGAGGCAGAGTGGTGAGCTCCAATAGGTATCTGCTATATCCTACAAAGAAAAGATAAAGAATCACCATAACCTATAAAGTGAAAAACGACAGTTTATGGTTGGGGATTTGGTGCTTTTATACAATTCTCGGTTGCTTTAGTTTCCGGGCACGCTCAAGTCCAAATGGGCTGGTCCTTACTTGGTTACCAAACTATTCCCTCATGAAGCTGTTGAGTTGGAAACTAAGGAGGGTGTGCGGTTCAAGGTGATTTGACAACACCTAAAAATCTATTTTGGTCATGCTGAATTGGCGAATTAAGTGATCTAGGCATACGATCTTGATGAAGTCTGAGTGATCAAGTGTCCTCAGTTGTGCCGCAAGGTTAAATCAGGCGCTTGTTGGGAGGCAACCCAATACTTATAGTTTTTCTTTCTAGTAATGGTATCATTTTCTACTAATGGGATTCAAATTTGCAGGCACATCACTAGGAATTTCTGCAGAAAATCACTCTACAGCAGTAACTGATAGATCCATCGACGGCCCATCACGAACGCGATGGACCGTCGCATGAATCTGTCGTGCCAAGTACGTCTTTGAGTTTTTATGAAACTAGGGCACATGCGAGGGAACCAAGGACGGACCGTCACAACTGCAATGGACCGTCGTCGGGGACTCATCGCGTCAATAATGAAGCGTTCCCGACCCGACTCGGCTAGGGTTTTTTAAAAATTCTTAACATTTAAAACCCACCCGGCTAGGGTTTTTTAAAATTTCTTAACATTTAAAAACCCCACCCCTTCATTTCACCCATTTCCTTCCCTCTTCCTCCCATTTTCCTCCCTTCTCAACTTCAAATTTCCTACTTCTCTTTCAACCGATCATTTTCCCAAATTCCCCAATTCCTAAAAATCCATTCTCTACTAGTCGGAGTCTGCTGTTGTGGTTCTCTACTTGATCATCAAGTACCTTCCTCGCTTGTTTTTCTCAAATTGTCAGGTATGTGTCTCTAATTTCTACTCATTTACATTGCATTTTTGTTTATCAATTAGTATTAGACTATTTCTTATTTATTGGTGCAATCTTTAATACATATTGTGTCTGACCCAGGTTGAGAATCGTCAAAATTTCATTGTTAAAACTGTAGAAATAGGTGTTGTAGCATTGCTAGATTACTAGGTAATAGGGTTAGACACATGAAGGTTAAAACACTAAAAATTCCATTTGGGTCATAGGGGATAATTGTGGCATCCCTAGTTCTGTCACTGAATGACAGAACGAGACCCCGATGATGGACCGTCGTACCCACGATGGACCGTCATAGGGACCGTCCCAACATCGCACAGCAACCCACTCTCCAATTTTCTCCAAGTGTTCACCAACGGACACATGCGACGGACCGTCGTTCCCACGACGGTCCGTCCTGCCCAACCGTTCTAGTTGTCAGAGACCCTATTCCTAAGGGTCTCTCACTTTTTCTAAATGTCCTCCAACGGACACATGCGACGAACCGTCGTTCCCACGACGGTCCGTCCTACACAACTGTTGTCTCTCACTTTTTCTAAGTGTCCTCTTATGGACATCTACGAAAGACCATCATACCCTCTATGGTCCGTCCTGTATAACCGTCATGACGGTCAGAGACTCCTTTCCTAAGGGTCTCCAACTTATTTCCAAGTTTTCTCTTACGGACATCTGCGGCGGACCATGACACCCTCAACGGTTCGTCCTGCATAACCGTCATGACGGTCAAAGACCCCTCTCCTAAGGGTCTCCATACTTTTTCCAAGTGTCCCACGACGAACATCGACGACGGACCTTAATCATCACAACGGTCCATCCTGTTTATCCATCATCACTGTCAGAGACTTTCCTTCAGGGGTCTCCACATAAATATAGTTTAAGTCATACATGATGGACCCTATGACGGTCCGTCGTACTCACTACGAGCCGTCACCTGGTCCGTCGTGTTTCACTGTTACTATAGAAATATCATTACATCATGACTCTTTTATTTATTTTGTGTCATTTTGCTTGTCTTGTGTGCTCCTTCTAGTACTAATATTGATTCTTTACACGTCTATCTATTATGGAACCAAAACAAGATCGAGTCCACGCACGTGGGCGATCGAAGTCTTTCGCCCTGTCTGCCCGCCTGGTCATTTGTTCTTATGATGAGCGTTACCCCGAATACGTGACCCCAGGAACTTCTATCCATCCCGAGCTGCACGTGCTGCCAGAGTTACCCCCAAAAAGGTGGCGTCCGACCTAGTCACTGCCTCCTAGTCTGATGAGGTGCGCACACTGACCGGCACACCTTCTTGGTTAGCTACTCATGAAGAAGGAGTGTCTGTCTCCTTAGGAGTTTCATGGTCAGAGGAAGCCTCCGGGTCTGCTGAAGTCCTTGCACCTGTCACAGCTGCACAGTCTGCCTCGTATGATGAGGCTGACACTTCTTAATCCACACCCGGCTCACCGACTCGTGCTCTCACCCCGGTTGCTTACCAGCCCAACCGGTGGTGTGTCAACGGGCAGTATAAATCGACTGGAGCGGACAACGCATTCGTTGGGCTGTTGTAGTTAAGGGTTGGTCCGAGAGTTCTACGCCTCCTACATGGCTACTCTCAGATCACAGATTGATAGGCGGGCTGCCCCCGCCAAAAGGCCCCACTGGAGCATGTCCTAGTACGTGGCATTCAGGTTCATATCTCCCTGCCTGCAATCCGTCAGTATCTATACGGCGAGGATGTTGATTACAATCGGACCCTTCTCACAGCCGAGTTTGACTACCAGTGGCAAACTGTCAAGGATGGACAATTCTTGCGTAAGCCATCGCTGAGAGAGACCACAAATAGATGGATGGCCCTGCACATGTCTGTTGATGGAGAGGGTGCTGACTGGGTGACCGAGCCGAAAAAAGACATCAAAAAGGCTAACCTGACCTTTACGGTGAAGTTCTTATGGTTAATTGTCCTCCACTGCCTTTCCCCCACAGCCGCTGATAATATAGTCACATGGGATCGTGAAGTACTGATGGCGGCGATGATAGCCGGGTTTGAGGTGGACTTTGCTTGGCTTCTACAGGCAGTCATGCACGAGAGGGCTTTTAAGGTCACAACTACTTATCCTTTCCCGTGTATGATATTTTCTTTATGCAGGTCCATAGGTGTGCCTACCTAGCACATTGATCAGCTCAAGACCCCGCTAGGCACTGTTGATATCGGCCTCATCAGGGATGAGGCCAATGAACTGGCTCCACGCAGAGGGCCCCATAGAGAGCTGCCTCCACTTGGTGATAAGTGATGATTAGATTCTCGAGTTCATCAACCTTCCTCAAGGAAGTATGAGTGTGAGGGAATATGCTCTAAATGTTATATTTTTTGTTTTCATTGAATGAAAGTGAAGAAAGAACATGTTTAAGTATAATTAATTTTACAAGAAGAAAAGTAAAGGGACATAAATCTTTTTTTTTGGGGGTAAAAAGGGTCTATTTAAATAGTTTGACTTAGCATATAGTAAAAAACAATGATGAAAATGCTTGGTATTTAGTCAACAATTTGTTGACGAATATCAATCAAATAAAATAAAAAAAGTCCTTGACACGGTTCCCAATTGTTAAGTAGGTTTTATCACACAATAATAGAAAATGAGTGATTTATCTTGTTAAACCTTACATTGTTTTTTTAATATTTAACTAATTTAGGTGTTAATCAAATTAAAAAATCATAAAGGAATTAGAAAGATATCATTAAGAATTGGAACTTTTAAAAGGGTCAACATTACTTTTTGTGATCATAGATAAATTATATTATAAACAAAATGTTGTTAAAGGTGGATCATTAAGAATTTCTTTCAACCTACATGAATTTTTGAAGGAAATAAATTGATTATCTGTCTTAAACATGTTATAGCATTTTAAGAAAAATAATCTACATTATCGATAAATAAATAGATAAATTATATTAAAAAAACAATTTTTTGACTTGACTACGCAAAACCCCAGTATTAGTTCCATCATTTTGAACTAACGACAATATCCAACTTGCAGTATGGTCGGCTTCCTCCATTGTCCAAATCCTAATGTAATAAAATAATTAAGAAAGTCAATCATAAAGTCGATAAAAAAATGAAAAAAGTGTCTGTTTTTTAAATTGAATGTTATTCGAGCGGTAGGAGCAGTTTAAATGACTTTGTATGGTATATAAACATATAAAAGCATCTAAAAGGAGGGGGAAAATGCAAAAATTACTTTGTTTGTTATATAGACATACTCAAGTGAAAGTAAAGTTCTTTCTTGTTGCTATTAATGTTGTCAAAAGAAAGAGCTTTTGACATTTTTTGTGTGGAGGGTGAAAGGTGGAAGTCTTTATTTATAGTGAAATAAGTCAGGATTTTTACATGAACTATGTTGACCATACATGAAAAAGGACAAATTAAAGATGAATAGTGTATAGGGCTTCCGTCATGTGGAAACAAATATTGGAATTTCGAGAATTGGAGGAGAAAGTTATGAAAAAGAGAAAAATAAAAACTTAGTAAAGGAGTAGTAATTGCAAGGTATGAAATAGCCATGATGAGGTTAATATAAAATATAGTAACGGTGTTATTTCTGCAATCCAAGAGGAGGAGGTGTTGGTGGGGTGGATGGGTAGTGGGGTGGGTAGGTTCAAGAAAGAGTAAAAAGAGTGTGTATGTTTATGTGAGTAGGTATCACGCAAATTTAGGATTTGAAGCTTAAGTAAAAACAAATTCAGAATTCAGGTCAACTTTTAATAATGCTGAATTCAAAATTAACAATTTTTACATATTTAATAAATGAGTTAAGAAGCATAAAGAATTTATACTAAATTTATTAGATTCTGTCAAACACAATATTTGAATTCATTATGTGAAAATTACGGCTAAGAAAGTTGTCGAAGATGAATTTTTTAAATTTGAGTACTCGAATTATTGATAAAAATATTTTTATCATTAAAAGGTTGAACATTACTAATTTTGATTTAATAATTAACTAGCGATGATTTCTTAAAGATTTTTTTGGAAATTACGAATATTCAGTGTTAGAATAACGAAATATCTCATAGTTTTCTTTTTCTTTGGTGTACCTATTTACAGCTTGATCAATTTTCATGAATTGTGAAAACAAGAATATACTTATATATGGCTGTTGTAAAGGTAAATAATGTCTAATTTTTAATTTTTTAATGATGATGGTTATTTATTTTTATTCAAAGATATGTGATCAAATTTTATTATGTGAAACAACTTAAACAATTATGTGAAACTCAATTTTTTGTAATTGGTGCATTTTATTAGTATATAACACATACATAAAAAATATTTGTATACGTCAGTATGATAAGCGTAAACTTATTACCTTCAAATTACTAAAGGTAATATATTTGTTTTGAAGGTGGTATACCTCTTCTTTTTGGTCTTGCAATATTCATTGCTTAACTGTCGTTCACCGAAAGTCAAATCACCAATGTTAATACCATGGCCACCACAAGAAGGGTAAGATATATTTCCCAAAGATTCTTTGTACCTCAACAATTCTAACTTAATTTTCTCATTTTCAACTTGAATATGTGAGTTCTCATGCCTCTCCAAATCATTTTGACAGTAAACAATAAAAAAGTTTTAACTTAAAAAGTAAACATAGGGGCTGAGCTAGGGTATGTAATAAGCAACTACTTACTTTAAGATGGTGTCATGGTGGAGTGGTAGATTTAGTGGATAACCAGCTCACACTGGTGGCTGGAAGTTGCAATAATTATTTTTGTAGATGTGGATATAATGTTCTTTTTTTCATTTAGAGACTACATTAAAATATTGGATACACAAAAACATGCACATTTAATATTAAACCACTTAATAGTGGCATTTTTGAAGCTATTTATAATGATATGGATATTGTAGAGTTAAGTTGTTCTTCTAAAGCACTAGATTGTTGAAGCATTTCATTACGCTATCCACATTCTATTAGAAAATGTTATTAATAGGATATCCTATAAGGCCCGACGAGAGGTCCACGAAGTTGTATCCCTACTCATCAGGTAAGTGCGAGGATTTAGGCTTCAAACGCTGTTAGGACAGAGAAATTTTAAAGCTAGAACGAATATCCTACCTTGAATACATAATCAATTACTACACGGACTGGCTAGTAATGGGATATGGAAAAACTGGGTTCAATATTACTAATGTAATCAACAAGTTGGGTTGGTGAATATCCTTTTACTAGAAATGGGCCATTGATAGTAGATCTCATTCAACGATAACTCCTCCTACTCAACTACTACTACTACATCTCCTTCTACCCCAACTTCTCTCACTACATTTGTTGCTACTAGATCAGTAGTGACCGGGGAGCACCTCTTAGAAGTTACACGACATATTCGACTTCTCGGAGGTCTTATATAAGACCTTAGACATCATTCAACACACACACACACACACACACACTCATATATATATAAATATATATATATATATATACATACATACATACATATATATA
>NC_028648.1:29922465-29959633 GCF_001406875.1 Solanum pennellii | reverse complement strand
TATATATATATATATATATATAAAGTAGTGCGAAATTATAACTTTTTATAAGGTTGGTTCTAAACTTTATAGAATATAAGAAAGAACTAAGTCTCGTCATAGCCATCTTAGGAACATATAAATCATAGGGTAACAACCCTTACATCAATTAAAAGGAAAACCAAAGGCTATTATAATGTCTTTTGAAAATGAAACTAAACATAACTATGTCTTAGAATCATACGAGGACATACCAAGTATGCTTGAGAGAATGCTATTCCCAAGCTTTGCTTCTAAGAGACTCCTCACTTGCCACCTACACTTGTAGAAATAGAACAACATATGGAAATATAATATTAAATGCCCTAAATATGGTGCGCATGCAAGAAAATCATGGTAAAATGAACATTTTCCTTATAACATGCTTCTTATGCCTTTTTGATGTAAATCTCATAAAACAAATATAAGAACCATTTTCAAGACAACGTACCAAATAAGAAATAATAAAGTAGTTCATAAGAGACATCCATAACTATTTAGAATACACATAAGAATTTAGACTCTCCACAAAAGGTTATCCTAAGACTCACTTAAGTAAGACAAGAAGAGACCGCACATAGACCCTCTTCAAGAACACTAAGTAAACCTTAAGACTACCCAAGTATGAGTATTCTTAACATAACAATGATACATAGTTCCATATTTATCAAGTAACCCCTTTTCATTATTTATACTTTACACCTAAAGTTACTATAAGATTCACCTAAGTAACACATGAAGAGATTGCCCATACACGCTCTTCAAGCCTACCTAAGCAGTCCTAAAAGCTACCCTAGGTAAGGAACTTTCTATTCATAATACATTATCTATGTAAACAATATTCATAACACATTTAAGAGGCATCAAACAATTATAGGACTTCACATAATTGTCTTCGTGAACCTAGAGAACTCACCTAGCATCTTCAAAGTCTACTCGTGCAATGTATAGATAGTGTCCCATTCCACTACCTACACGTTAAAGAGCCTATACAATAACTATAGTGTACATACCATATGATGAGATTAGGCATTAACCGACATAGACAATATCAACTTGGTATGGAATCTGATTTCATCAGTACCCCGCACCGTAAAAGGTATTCTACTTGCCGAAGATTTAACTAAGACTCATCCCATGTTGACACATGGTTAAGGGATATCAAGGGCTTATTTGTACTCTTGTCTCATTCTTATGTAGAGCTACTCCACAAACATATCCTCTTGGTTATTTTCCTTTATTCTCATAGACTAATCATTCCTTAGGTGTATTAGAGAAGGTACCATTACTAAGTTCTACCAACTCATAATACTCTTTCCATAGATAGCTCATTCTTAACCTTATTTTCATAGTCAAGGTTCCATACAAGTCCTTCATAGAAGGGAACCTCCTTTTAGGTCTACCGATCATAGACTTCATTCTTTTATTCATTCATACACGTACATGACACGGGTTCCTAAGCCTACCTAGTCAAGAGATCACCTGTACATAACTTTCATGCTTCAAGTAGAGAGTCCTAAGTCTACCAATAAAGACACATCATCGTTATATCACGTATTCAATAACATTCAGGAACCATGTATGGACAACTAAGTTGTATAAATGTAAGGATACACCCTAGAAGTTACACGGCGTACTTGACCTCTCAGAGGTCTTGTACAAGCCCCTCATCTATCATTAATTGCATAGGCATGAAATGTAGTGATAAATTAAAACTTTTCAGAACATAACTAAAAGGAGGCTCTTTTATAAAAACTAAGCAACAAGTATCATCACAAACCAACTTAGACACGTCTTAACATCATAGGGTTGCAAACCTTTACATTTAAAGAAAGAAAGTAAAAGAAATATGGTCTATGTCGTCGAACATATGAGGACATACCAATCTTGAGAGATTCAACTTCACAAGCTTTTCCTGCTAAGAACCTTCACTTGCCTTCCACACCTGTATTCATAGAAATATAGTACTGGATGGAGTTATTATAAACATTGTACTAAGTGTGGCATTATTCAAAAACATGCTAATGAGGACAATTTAGTTGAAATAAACCCTTCATGATATTTTGTTAAACCCTTCTTGAATCGAGAGTACAAGACATCATAAGTCATCAATTAGGATACTTGGTAAAACTTCCATAAACCTCTATATTTAATTACATTCATTAAGAAATCCATTTACATATAGACTTTATTATCCAAAGTTATCCTAAATTCACCTGGGTTATACATGAAGAGACTACCCATACAACCTTTTCAGTACACGCCTAAGTGCTCCTCCAGACTACCAAAGATAATCATATATCACTTGAACTCAACCAGTCAACATTCCTTATTAAAGACACTAGAGTAAAAATACATGCATTTTAGAACTTCTCATAAGGACAATCCTGTAAGACAACCCCCAAGTTAAACTGGAGTAATGTGAAAGTAGCATCCCATACTACTACTTGCACTTAGTTCTTTTTAGGAATAACCCTAGACTAGGCACATTACACTTATCATTTACATAGATTTCATGACATCAACATACTTCATTAACATTAAATATAAAGTAAACTTAATTCATTAACATCATATAGTAACCCATTCATACATTTTCATACAAGGACACACCAAGACACCCTCCAAATGTCTACTTGTGCAATGGATAAATAGTGTCCAATTCCACCACCTACCCTAAGTAGTACACCCTTAGGAAGACTTGTTACATTTACATTCATTTGTGGGGGCTAGCATTAACCGACACAGACTATGAGAGCTATACATGGAATCTCGATATTAACCCATAGCGAATGAGGGATCCCTACTTGCCTAATGTAAGTTCATATATTAAGCCTTTATATGGATCTTTAATATCTACACCTATGCGGGTGCATACTTGACAGATAAGAGATTCTTCTAAGTAACTCATTCTCAACTAACGAAGAGAACTCATCTCAAGAGGTACATTGGATACAACATCTCTACTCACGAAGTGTATCCTCCTTTTTTCAAATCCTCTCGGTGCTAAGCATAACTCCCCCACGGTGTCTTAAACATTCATTGACTATTGGATAAGGGGTAGCATATCTCAACTAGATAAGGGTACATATCCCTAGAGGTTACGTTTGAATACCTCATTTCAACTCACAAAGGGTACCTAACCTCCAACCTATCTTTGGAAAGCTGTTGGGAATAGTAAGGTTTCTACTAAACACTTCATCTCAACTAACAAAGAGTGTTATGCCCAAAATCCTCCTTTCCATTACAAGAGTTCTTTATGAATAGTAGGGATGGTCTAGACACATCATCTCTACTCACGAAGAGTGTCTACCCTACAATCCCCCATTTTTATTTATAAGTTCACTCATTCATTCATATGTCTGTCAGTGTATGTGAGAACACCTTTCACATAACCACCATTATTCATAACATTGACTTTAACATGATCATACTACCTTCATCATTATACAAACACTATCATGATTCACATTCACATTATACTTCATTTGGACATAGTATCTTCAAGACACATTCTCAGCTTCATATTAAACCTCATAAATATACATCATAACATCTCTTTACTTCACATGCAATGCCTTCAAGGAAAAAATAACAATTCACATATATATTCATATACTTCAAGTAAACGTTGGCACCATAAGTGGATCATACCACTCAAGATCAATTCAACAAGAACTAGACAATATAGATGAACGTACCCTTCATCCAATCTTTGACCAGCTTTTCCCTATTCTCCAATGTTTCATCATGATAAGGAATAAATGGAAGTACATAATAACAATATAACATAAGAACAACACTATTATAACATTATCTAATCATATTCATCACACTCAATTCATAAGTCAAAATTTGAGAATTCGCACGAACAACGGTAAATTGAGTTTTTAATCATAAAGCCATCACATTATACTGTAAACATCATAATCCATACATTAAAACCTTTTCAAGAGAAGACCCGCGCTTAGAATTTAAAATAGAAGATTTTAGGATTTTAAACCCTTTGGATGGCTCCTTGAAAGAGAGCAGAATCAAGGATGAACTACTATACCTTAGTTGAAGAAAATACCATGAAATTTGGGTTGAAATTTGAAAAATGTCGACCTTCTTCATTGGACCTTCAAAACTTCATCAATGGAGGTTTTTGGAGGAAAAAGGTTTTGGGGAGACTTTGTTTTTAACTTGACAGTTTTTATTTGATTGGTGAATTAGGTTTAATGTTACTTAATAACCGTCCATAAATAATCCCCAAAGTACACAAAATACCTATACACTAATTGGACTCTTTAACCAAGTCTAATTTTACTTTAAAACGACTTGACCAAATAAGGACTTGGCTGCGCGTCGCGGGAACCCCTCCACATCTTGGTTTCGGAATTAATTTTGAGAGAGAATGGTTCATGTTGACCCCGTGTCGCACGGAAAAATTTTCTCTTAAAGTGGCATCTGCGCGACGTTCAGGCAGTGTAACAAACAGGCTATTTTTGGCAGCCTTCTTGACACACCTTGGACCCTTTTGTTGGTCCTTG
Organism: Solanum pennellii; assembly: GCF_001406875.1. NCBI lineage: Eukaryota > Viridiplantae > Streptophyta > Magnoliopsida > Solanales > Solanaceae > Solanum > Solanum pennellii. The sequence continues at coordinate 29,955,083 of NC_028648.1, read as the reverse complement.
GAGTGTCGTTCCCAGACATTTTAACGCTAGGTATTTCCCCATAGGTACTAGGGTAATCCACACTGATTTTAGAAACCAAAAAAAAAACTCAAAACATGCTCAACAAAACAAATATACACTAGCAAACACTACTCTAGTTTCCGAACGTCTTGGTCGTTCTTTGACATTCGACTTTAAAACACTTTAAACTGACTTCTAACACAATTATTAATAATTTTAACACCTTATTAACCCATAAAACTCATGTAGGATCTAGGTTGTCCTATTTTATTTTTAGGGTCGTTACATAAGTCTACCTAAAAAGATACCCTATCTATACATATATAGACTCATCATAGTCTATCATATTCACATGTAGACATTCAGAGGAAATCATACATTTGTCTCACATATACATATATACCATATCATCCGTCACATTGTTAATCTATACAAGCTATAACATGATAGAACCATAATTCACATAGTAATACCGACAAGGCCATGTTCATTGCATATATAACACATAAACACCGCTACAATAAGTGAACCATACAAATCAATATAATTCAATATCAATTATATATTAATTAGAGGAATTATGTGAACTCACCACCTTCCAATTACAATTATTACCATTCCTTAGCCTTTTCAACCAATTCAGTTGAAAAAAACTCTTACCAATATTAGTGTATACAATACTAAGCCAAGAACCAATCCATATCATTGATCAAACAATATTCAATATTGACATTATCATTATAATCCAGGTTATAAACAATTCTATCATGATTTATACATACTCAATAGCCCAATACAATCTACACATTAATTCAACAAGATTAAATTATGATAAATTAACCCACTTTACAGCCAAATCTAGGAGTTCAAGGAATACATGGGTTCATGGAAGTTTTGATCATAAAACCACCAATTAACATAAATTATTTCATAAAAAACTTGTTTTAAACCTTTTAATGCAATAACTCATGCTTAGAATTAAAAATAGGAATTTCTATGTTTTTGAATATCTTTGAAAAGCCTTTGGAATTGTCTCCTTGAATGTGAGAAGAGACAAAGATTAAATCCCCATACCTTATTTGTAGAATTTCGAAGAAAGTGTGGAAAAAACAATGAAGAACTTTGAAATCTAGCTTCAACCTTGCTTCAAGTTTCAATGGAGTCTAAAGAGAACTTCTTTTGATCTTAGGGTTTTTGTTTTTGTATAATTAGGTCTAAGTCTAGGTTTTAGAGTCTTAAGTAAATTATTATACCATAAAAGACCCAATATAACCTTCCATGAATTAATTAATACCCTAGGTGAATCTCCCAAAGTGCTCTTGCCTTGGTCGAAACACCTGCAGAAAATTGCATGTGTTAATAGAAGGTTCTAGTCGACGGGGTGTTCATCAACTAATGGAACATCCTTCTGGTCCATGATATTGATTAGAGACTTTAAATTTGGGGGTTTATCTCCTGCAAACAAGTATGGATCAACGCCCGTTTACTACGGAGCGTACACTAAACAACGGGGTGTCATTTGGTGCTAGTGGTTTGGGACAGCCTTTGGCAGTTTCATGCCAAGGTTTGGGTCCTCCTCAAGGACCCATAGCATGGTCTTTGGGGATTTGTACACGGAAGTTTCAACCATAAACGTGTTCATTTAGGTGTGAGAACCCTCTCTTATCAATTTGAACTCTAAACAACACATAAAACATGCAATGGCACACTAGAAACATACTAGCACACCCAAAGGCTAACTGTTTGACTTCTTGGTAGTTCCTGGATGTTTGACTTCCACACTCATCAAACTGACTTCTAATACTTATAATAATAATTTTAAGACCTTATTAACTCATAAAACACATGATAGACTCTATTTTTACCTACTTTATTTTACAAATTGTAATTAAATCTTCTACCATAACTCTTGTCAGTTCAGCAGATCCCGCGAATGAAGATGTTAATGATATAAATTTAGGTCTTGTTGAATTTGATTCATATAAGGAGAGGGTTCTTATTACCCAACTTAAGATAGTTGTAACACCTCGCATTTAGGAAAGGCTAGGAAAGAGTCTAATGGGCTGGTCAAGAACCTAAACCAGATGGAAGGACCCTCCACAGAGCCCTAGATAGGTTGTGAAGGGGACCACAACCCATTATGGTGCTCGTGACAAGACGGAAAATTCTACCTCAAGAAGGTTCCCTCTCAGGGATGCTTAGATGGTTTGTTAAGAGGGATATGGGTCATTAGGGTGATCGTGGAGGGATTCATGTTTTTAGGGATTCTCCCCTGGCTATTGATCAAGGGACACACATATAAAAACTACCCGTGAAGCCCACACGGACCATGAAGTTGTATGTTAAGGGTGTTAATTATACATAGAATTCAGGTTAAATTTCAAATGGTCATATCGTTTAGAACAAATAGAAGGGTAGAATTTCTACATGACCAGTTTAAAGGGATGTGTTGATGTTCACAACTTGTTTTGAGTTTCCAGTGACCCCTTCAGCATTTTTAAGGCTGGGGTTGTAGGGTCTTTACTTAATTATATCAACAGAATCCTATGTTATTATTACTTCTACCCAAAGCCTTGTACAATGATTTTAAACCACCAAATCGTCAAAAGTCAATCCATTACCTTAAATTCTCAAAAGAAGATCAAGCTCCTCCTCTCAAATATTTCCCTCTGTAGAAGTATAGGTTTTCAAGTTCAAGCCTCCTATTCATGCATTTCTTCAAGATTTTTGCATCAAGGTACGATAGTATTCACCTATGGAGTACTTTTCTTCATCGGATACCTAGATTCTCCAATTTTGTAAAACTCGAATATCTAATTGAAGTTCGGGTTCTTCTTTCAGGTCATGAGTTCCTTTCAATATTGATTCAACTTATGCTTTTATGACTTTTTATGTCTGAATTGAAGTAATTGCAGGTTCTAAAGATGATTTCGAATAATCCCATGCATAACCCATGTTTTCTAAGCTATTGGGATATATCAAGTCTTACCAAAATAGGATTTCCTTTTCGTGCCATGTGGGTTTTGAACTATGAAATACATATTTATAAAAATATATATGTGTTCTCTCTATAAAACTGATGTAAATAACTTTGAAGATGCTTTGAGTTTAAAAGTATAATAATACTGAATAATTATTGAAAATGTATCTTTTATGAAAGTAATGTTTATAACTCTAGAGTGCTTATGGATGAATATATCTATATATTCAACAAAGCTTGACCACTTGTCCTGAATGACATCTAGGTTTTCCCTCAATGTTTTTTCACGCAATTTTTATAAATCATGTTTTCATTGTATGGTATCAAAATAGGCTATCAATGATAAGAGACCATGATTTTAAAATTGTTTCCATTATAAGTAAGGAAATTCAAGCATTTAGTGAATGACTATGAGCCTTAAAATCAATTTTTAAAAAGATGTGGATGTTAAAAGGTTTTCTCACCCATGGTAAAAGGATTTATCCTGTAACGACATGAGAGCACTCCAAAGTCATCAGAAGGCATACCTATCTCTCAGAGGACTTATACAAGACCTTAGACATCATTCATCGCAAATATATTAAGAGTAGTGCTGAATTAAATCTTTTTACAACAATAGTCAAACTCTTTATACAATATAAGAGAGAGCTAAGTCTCTTCATAGACATCTTAGACACATGAAATATCATAGATTCACAACCCTTTACATCAATCTGAAAATATATCTATAGTCTATTAGAAAGTATTTCTGAAAAAAAGAACGAAAACATAAACCATGTCCTCAAATCATATGAGGACATCCAAGGTTTTTGACAGATTGCTATTCCCAAGCATCACTTCTAAGAGAATCCTCACTTACAACCTGCACTTGTAGATATAGAGAAAACATATGGAATTAGCATATTGAATGCACTAAGTATGGTGAACATGCTAGGAAACCATACTAAAATGGACATTTACTTTAAGATATGCTTTTCATGCTCTTTCGATAAAAATCTTATAAAACAAGTATAAGAAACATGTTCAAGTCAATCTGCACATATAGGACATATTCAAGTAATCCACAAGATATGACCATAATCATTTATAACAAATTAAAGAAATTAGACTCCCTACCCAAGGTTACTCTAAGACCCACCTAAGTAAGATATGAAGACATCGCCCATACACAACCAAGCCTACCTAAGAAATTGTCAAAGCTACCTCAGACAAGAACCTTTGGATTCAACATACTTCCCTTAAGTCAACAATATTCATTTAAAACCATTTAAAAGACAACTAATCAATTAGAGGACTTCACATCTTGGTCTTGGAAGACCTAGGGAGCTCATCCTATCACCTTCAAGGCATTACACCTTTTAAGGTCTTTCGCCACACTTAAAAAGTGTTTTTTAAACCATAAAAAAGTGTAGCCTTTGACCTAAGGGAACACATTCCGACTTTAGACAACACTTTTTAGGGGGTAGCCAAAGCAAGCGTAACTTTTGATCTAAGGCCACACTTTTTAAGTGTTGCTTTAAATGCTATACTTCAAAAGTGTTGCCTAAAAGCTACAAAGGCTAAGCTTTTAGAACATCATATGGTAACACTTTTCATGACCTCAAGGTAAATTTTTCAAGTGTGGCCTCTACTGTCATAGGCCACACTCACAAAATGTAGAATTTGATTCCTCCTCTAGTGTAACACTTCTAAAGTTTTTTTTTTTAAATTTATATTGCACAATTTGAGATGAATAAGCCACATAAAATAAAGTTCTATTGCCACACTCTAAAAGTGTGCCAATGTTATATAGGCTATAAATATTATATTAAAATATCTATATGATTAATTTTATTTTTTGCATATTTCTGATCATCCCCTTATACAATACTATCTTATTTAGTTAAGTCTAAGGAATAATTTATAATTTGAATATATAAAAAGTATATTGTATCGAATATAATTACTAAAAATAAATACTAGAATATGTTTACTTGTAATTAATTTCACAAAACCAAAACAAAATTAATCAAAATTGTTCAACAAGTCTTCATCAGTCACACGACTCTCCATATATTTGAGCTCCTTGCTTCATTCATGCTCTAATTTCTTTGGACATTAAACCACATGTAAGATGTATGACTACAAATAATATTGTTAACTAGAAAATGTTTATGAAAGACACATTTTTTCCTATACTATTTGCAGTCATCAAAAGAAAATCCATCAAAAAATCAAATTAAGTGCATCAAAAATAGAAACATACCAAGATGTGATTGAATTTAAGCAAAATGTGGTGAAAGAGAACTATAGAACATCTGCCACAATCATAAGATAATGTTAGATAGAACGAAAGCAAACAATGCCAGGATGAAGCAACTAGTGTAAACATCTAAATTACACTAATATAAAAACCTAATGTAGTAAACATTTTGTATATCCATTCATTAATTAGCAGATTCATTTGGGCATGACACAAGCTATGGTTTCTTTCATTCACAGCCATTTTCACATCATCATCTTAAAGTGAGTACTAGGTGTTAATAAGTTTTACTTTAATCTAGCAAGATATGACTATAGCGCAGGGATAAGATGGACAGAATCTAGTTCAAATATAGATTAGATTTTCGTTTGATAGTTGAGAAATCCCTGAGGGCCTTTCCATATCTAGTACGAGTCTAAGGTCTCAGATTTCAGTAACAAACTCAACAAAATATGTAACTTTTACAAAATAAAATAGCTGAAAACTTGTCTTTACTCAAGAAGAAACATATTGCATCATCATTGATTTTCTCATACTAAGTTGAACCTCAATTCTCTCTTTTAAATTCTAAACATTTAGCCTTGAAAGAAATGCTAACCAAAAATGAGATGTCATCATCATTGTAAATTTACAACACCACACGTAAAAGTCAGAATACATTTCATTGTTGAAAAGTAAAATAGTAAGCACACGTAAAAGTCAAAATACATTTAGGGTATTTACCTCCGTTTTTACCCTATCAGTAGCACAAACTTTCCTTCTCTCCGAAAAAGGAAAATGAAATAATATGTACATCATAGCATATATCAAGATGCATACACTACGACAAGCATTCAACAGGTCTTACTAGCAAAACTATACTGAAGTATCCGATAACCTCCCTTGAGACACACAACCTTGAGGTCTATGCCCCACTATTAACATGTTTCTAAAACGCACCTGTAATGTCCTCCTTTCTTTTTCTCTATATTTCACAAAAAATCAGCTTAGACTAAAATCAAAGCCGAAAACAACACTACCTGATCTCACTACAGTTAGCAGGGAAAAGATGAATACGAATGTCGTAACTTGAGTTGGTCCTGGATGGATATTAACCAGCAAGTCCATACTTCATAATACTCATATTAATTTCTTTTAGAAAAAAGAAGAAAAACAAAACTAATAAGCAGCATATGTATCACATCCGAAGTACTAATCCAATTAGAAAACCACGAATCTTCCTATATGAAATCACTAAACATATGTAATAGGGATGCAAAGTTTCCTATAAAAAAATTATTGTAATGACCTTGTGAATATCATGAATTGCAAATAAATCTGAACAACTCTGTTTTTTTGAAAAATATCTTGTTCCTGGTAGATTTTTTAAGAAGTAATGATATTTCTAATGGCACCACGAATAATAATACAGACTTTTCTTTTTGGGGGAGTTGATATAAGGAATTCATATAGAAAATGTAGGTAATAATTCATGTGACATAATAATACTAGAGAATTTCTTAAAAGTGTTTTCTTCTATGGACACGGCATGCCACCAAAAATATATAACCATATATTGAGTTTACTACCAAAAATATACACCAAGCACATAATTTTTGATAGGTTATTTGACTTCACAGCCATGAATGAATTAATAATCTAAATACCTGGAATCATAGTATGTAGTATCTAGGATGAGACTATGGACTCCACAAGTCTGCAAGATTGCATCCCGTGTAATTTCATCACAAAATCAGAAATCCTTCGTGTACAGGAAAACCTATTGTAAAGCACAAACAAAACATTCATCACAAGAGAACAATTTTGAAATAAAAGAAGAATGCCTTACAAGCTGATGCTATTTTCTTGGTTTCTCTTTGTGCTGATTCGGCTATAAACATTTGAAAATATGGTTGTCCGAAGAGGTATTACGATCTAAATGGAAGTGGTTTAGGAACCATTGATAATATTCTCTTCTCTAGTATGTGAAAACATCATGCAATGATGTAAACAATATACTTTAAGAAATTTATTGCAAAAGAGAGGTATAAAGAATTACAACTTTATATCTTAGTAGTTAGAAAATACATTCTTTCTTTCTGAAATAGGAAAAATGAAATAACTTGTTATCAACTTTCTTTGTTTAGTACCAACATCAAGAAATGTAATCGTCGTAACATCTTATCGAGCTCTTTTTTTCTCCACAGTTTCCTTTCAGCAGATGTAATCAGTTAGGATATGGATTGTATGTCTGCGGGTGCACTGAATGGAGGAAACAACACACTATTTTTTAGAAGGCAAATTATAAAACAGAGAATTTAATTTGGAAGAGTGGAATAAATTATTACAACCCGGAGGGTCAATATATGTTTATCTATGTTAAACATTTATATACTTGTGTAAAGAAAGAGTGAGACAAAAAGAGAGGGAACAGAGATGTGTCCACTACCTAAAACTACAGGAGGAGACTATAATAAAAAAAATAAGTTAAATTTATTAATTGGTGGGAAGGGCACATACAATCTCTTTTCGTTGATAAGACAAGAAATTATACATAACAAACATCAAAGAGGACTCTATCCTAAGAAACCAAAACAATAAGATGATATCATTTCCCACTTATACCGCAAAAAAGAAGTACAAAACATGCAGAGGAAATTAGATTCTAGAATGTCTAGGCTACTTGATCACACAATTAAATGAAAAAAAAAGCAAATCCAAACATAGAATTTATAGAGACTGTGTATGCTTCATAATAGGCCGCGTCCAATGCAATCATGTCCATTCAAGCAACAGTACCAACATAGTGCAATAAATAATGGATCAGTGAGGAGTTGCACAATGTATGTGTTTCACTGGTGGATAGCCGCATACCAATATTTAATAGCTTATGAACAAGATCTAGGTGAAGATTTGTGATATAACTCAATCATTTTGAACGGTAACTTCTTGTACAACTAATCATCTAATAACCCATAATATATGTTTTTTTATGCATTTAGAGTAACAGACAACTCACCTGAAGCTCTGCTGGAAGATATCTTATCTTTAAAACTGCGGGTGAACATCTCGTCGGATTCATCCTAAAAAATCAGAAGTAGAGCAAGATCTGAAATATATAAATGGAATAGCAATCAACTGAAAAAAGATTGAACAAGAAATATAAATATGAATGTAAAAATCCATAAACTTACAAGAATCAATTATTTTATGGCCCTAGTTGTAAATTTCTCCTTTTAATCATGTCACAGACTCTACCTGGAGTCGTAGAGACTCCTTGAACTCCATGCTCTAGCTTTCTGATATCTTCACCCAGTTGTTGCCTCCAATACATGCATGTGCCTGTATGTTAATGTAATCTCCAATAGCAAAAATCAAATTTATATCAATGCTTCTACGTATGAAACACAAAGGAAATTACTTAGAATTATTGAAACTTCATAAAATAGAAAACTACATAATAATTCTGAAGTTTACTTTTGGTAAACAAATTTGGAACTTCACATGTGGCTAAAAGGAAATAAAATTTCAACTTAACAAATGACAAAAATAAAACTACTTCTAATCAAAAAAGCTAAAACCTTAAGTTTCTTGCCTCACCAAAAAAATAATAGGAGCAAAAGTTATCACATGTTGATACTAGATTTTAAGTGATACCAATGAGTAAAATCACCTTACATGTAATAAATTAAACATTAAACGCATCCATCATATACACATTTCAACAAACTCAACCATCCGAGTAATGAAAAACCTAATCATCATTAATCATAGTGAATAATAGAAAAACTAGCATGAGGATTCAAGATTTTAATACTATGGTCAGGAGTACTTCTCAGTGGCAATGGGAGTAAGTCTAGTAGAAATAAATCTACTTGCGATCTTTTTCAAATATTTTACACTACTGAAGAAGCTTCCAAGACTTATCAATTTAAGATTCACATGTTTCATAAACTGGTCAAGGATAAGAAGCAGTAACATACTTCTAAATAAAATAATGTTGGAAAAGATAAATTCGTGAATACTAAATGAGGACACGATAACCTACCTGGTCATGATCGATCTCAGCCAAAATCAGCTTATAAATCTAAGGAAAAACAGAAATCACTTACTTAAATTATGGCTAATGTGCACCATGAAGAACCATCTGATGTGTAATACTACTACCAGCTAGGAACCTCAAAATCAATACAAAACACATCAATACATAAGAAAATCAAAACCCACAAATGAAACATCTTAACCAGCACAATAAACCTAAACATAAAAAATAGAAACACATAGATAATAAATTTCAAAAAAAACCCTTCAAATAGTTATGTCCCTTAAAGAAAAAGGGAGTAGTAATTTATATTGACAACATCAATGGAGCTCAGTAACTTCACCTTCAAAACATAATGGTTGTACATCTAAAGATAGTTAAAATTTGACATATACTTTCAAACCAATTGATTTGCTATCAAACCAACTTACAGATGTGTTGATAACTTACTCAATTGATTTCCAATAGTAATATGACTAGGGCTCCCTTTGACGTCCATGATTTTCGAGACTTTCTTCCATACTATAAAATTTATGCTTTAAAACCGCATAGTACTCGATTTCTTTTAAACACAAAACAACAATTCAATCAATTGACAATAACATTGTTTTTGGTACTAGATGATTAGTAGATAATATGAAGGAATATCGGCGTATGATTCTTAACCTTGACAGAATCATACTTACCTTTGACGAAATTCATATTCGAGAAATATTTAGCTTAGCTATTATGTTCTTCACCTTTGCTTCTTATGTTTTTCGATCTTTATCTATTTAGCTTCGACTCTTCAAAAAAATCTTTTTCTGGAGAAGAGAATCGCAGGTATTGGAGAAATCTTCAACACAATTCTTCGATCTTCTGCTTAACTCTTCCATCATAAGCTTAATTCATCCATCATAGCTCTTCGATTTGGTATTTTATAAAAAGAGTAAAATGTCTTCTAGAAAAAGAGTAAAGTTGGAGAAAGAGTAGAGAAAGAGTAAAGCATGTTCTGGGCCTTGGAGAAGAAAAAGTTTTTATCAATTATCAATTTTTTATTAGTTATTTTTTTTGCCAATAAAAATGGGAGGGAGAGTTGAAATTTTTGAGGAAATAATATATTTTAGTGAAAATTTTAAGGCCACACATTTAATATGTTGTTTTTACAACTAAAAAAGGACACTTGAAAAGTGTGACCATATATGTAAATAGTTGTAGCCATTTATTTTATATTTTAACAACACATGTAAAGTGTAGCTTATACCATTATAGAGTACACTTTTGAAGTGTTGCAAAAATTATCGTAGCTAAAAGTTAAAAATTTTGGCTACGCTTTAAAAGCATTCTCAAAACTACTTTAGGAAACATTTTACAAGTGTAGTCCAGAATAAGTGTGGCTACTGACATAAAATAGTGTAGTGAGGCCTACTCATTCCATGTGTAGACAGAGTCCCATTAGATTACCCACACATTGTAGATTCCATCCAATAACTAGAATGTACATCCTATATAATGAGAATATGCATTAACCGACAGAGGCCATACAAACTAGGTATGAAATATGGTGTCATAAAGACCCCACACCGTGGAAGGTGTTCTACTTCCCAACGGTATAATAAGATGCATCCATGTTGGCACATCGTTAAGGGATATCAAGAGCTTCTTTATACTCTTGTCTTGTCTAAAGTAGGGCTATTACCACAAGCATATCAACTTGGTGCTTTTCCTTTGTTCTCATATGATAAATCACTCACTAGGTGTATTAAAGAAGGTAACATCACTAAGACCAACCAACTCCAAACACATTTTCCAAGGATAACTGATATACCGTGGTTTCACGGTATTTTTAATGCTTTTTCCTTAAGTTTAGTGTGTGTCCAAAAGCCTTTTTGTATTAGTTTTTATGTAAGTTTCTCTTTATTTGCAGCAAATCTATCTAAAAGATTATAGCTGAGTTTTTTGAGCAAGAAATGCAGAAAAGTACCACCTACGGAGCTTGTGACGGTCCGTAGGTGGCATCGTAGTGAAGCTACTGAAGGAAAATGAGGAAGTATGACCAAGTGTGGGGTTACAGAGAGCGTGATGGACCGTCGTAGCCATGACGGTCCGTTCTGCTGGTTCGTCATGAATATAAGAGAAGTAGTCCCAGTACCTAAATTCCAAGAGTTCAAGTGTTATGGAACGGCGACCGTCGACGGACTGTTATGCCTGTGATGATCCTTCATACCTGCCGTCGAGGGTAATGAAGAGAGCAGTAGAAGAATTTGCAAATTATGGGACGATGGAGTCCATGACGGCCCGTGGTGACCACGACGACCCGTTGCGAGGTCCATCGACCCAGCCTTGTTTTGACAGATTTCCAGAAAATAAAGTCTTTCTTTGATTAGGTTTTTGTTTTTATAAATAGTTTGAAAAACCTCATTTTTGGGGCTAGACTCTTGGTGATTAGACTCTCTTATAGTTAGACTCTTGATTATTTTAGCTTCTTTTGTGGATTACACTTTGTGATTATTTTACACTTTTGGAGAATCTTTAGTCTTCGATTAATTTAAGTAAGTGATTGTTGGGGATCCTGTTGATTAATCAAGTGAATTTCTGTATTTTATTGTTTCTCATTGAAGTAAGTGCATGGATTCTTATATTACATATGTGAATATTATGATTATGGCTATGGGTAACTAAATTCCATAACTAGGGTTGTGGGAACCATGGGTGAATAATAAGATAAAATCTAACTAAACATAACAATTCTAGAATAGTGTCTTGCATATATTGATAATTCTTTCGCTTAGAAGTCTTTTTAACAGATGACTAACGTTAGAACTCGCCTTCATGCTACTGGCCGGACCACGGAGGTAGATAATAGGAAAATAATTATCAACAAAGATTTAGTGTGTACTATCTAATAGGCTAGTATTTATTGGTACGAGGTAATAACTTAGTCAAATATCGAATATGATGCTTAATATGAGGTACAGGTAAGGGTTATTATAGCAACACACGTAGCCGGACCGAGGTGCGTAGTGAAATTTTCTAGATGCCGGACCAAGGATTTAGAAATACATAACTTATAACTTTGCATGAAAGTTACTAGAAAAGAATTGTTATAGTTAGAATTATCAAGTTAGGAACCTGTGTGGAACACGTAAACCCTAGTTACTTTTATTAATTGATTAAAATCTAACATTTGAATCTATTAGTTGTCTCCTTTAATTTAGCTAGTTATTTTCATTCATTTAGAAATAACCCCCCCCCCCCCATTTTTTGTTGTTTATGTTTTCCAAGGAAATAATTGACTAAATAATCGTAATAATAGATTGAAGTTAAATTTGAACTATTTTCCTCGTGGGTACGATCCTAACCTCATTAGTTGGGTTCTATTACATGATACGACCGCTTTACTTCTTATTTGAGAAGTAAGTTTGAGCTTATCAAATTTTGGCGCCGCTGCCGGTGAAAGTAGATTTTATATTAACTTATACTTATTACTATAGTTTAGTCGATAGTTTCTTAATTTTACTTTGTTTCTTATTTTTCTTATTTTTGCAGAACTATCTTACTTGTATGACAAATACATGGAGAGGAAGAGAATCCTTGTTTCCCTATGATCACGAATTAGATCGTACACTACGCAACATGAATTGAAACTTGGGTATTAATGATGATGATCCAAACCAGAACATCCTAGCTCCGGTTGATGTCCATGGTCAGTTGTTACCCGATTCTCAGGGTGTAAACTAACAGAGGGGACAAAATCTCACTCCACGGCCCCAAGAATACTATAGAGGCTCTGACAATATACCAGACTCCGATGGGCCACTTGTCTTGCCCCCTCTACCACCAAGCCACACCTCTGTGGTAACTAGTAGCCTGATGCAAATGCTCACTGCCAGAGGTTTGTTTTCAGGGCTACCTTCTGAGGATCCACATGCCCATATAGCTATGGTTAGGGCAGTGTGTATAAGCTGTGTAGGGAGGCCTGACTTGGACTTGGATGTACAGGCTAAGAGTGTTTCCTCTCACTGACGGGAGAGGCTTCTATGTGGTTCACTGAGCTCCCTTATAACTCAGTTTTCACTTGGAACCAACTAAGGGATGTTTTCTTAGGACGCTACTACCCGCTCTCCAAGAAACTAAACCACAAAGACAGAGTGAACAACTTTGTGGCACTACCAGGAGAGTCAGTTAGTAGTTATTGGGATAGACTCACCTTGTTTTAGTGAAGCGTCCCCAATTACTATATAGATGATGAGTTCTGAAGGAATACTTCTATTGGGGACAGGCTGATAATAATAAAGCGGTGTTGGATACTATAGCAGGTGGTGCTTATGGGGAGTGTCCTTATGCGGAGATTGGTGAAAAGTTAGAGAACCCTGCCATAAATGAGATTTGTGAAGAGATGACTCAGATGACAATTGAGCTTGGGTTGTTTTTAAAACATATCACTGGGGGTGCAAAAAATATAAATGCAGTTAATTACTTGTCTAAACCACTACCACCACATGATGAATGCTATTATGCGGAGGATTCCTAGAGAGTAAATGAGCAGACGGGGGGTTTCCGACCGAGTGCCCAAGCCTCAAATCAGGAGAATTGGCGCCAAGGTCAAGGAAACCAAGCTCGGATCTATGGTAACTATACCCGTGAGGGTCATTATGTCCGAGATGAAAACAACAACCGCGACAACAACTTTAACAGGGGTAACTATTGTAACAGAAATGATAGGAATGTGCCCTATGTCCCTCCTCAAAATCGTGAAGTTACTCCTAGGGATGGTGGAGATAGTATGTCGCAAGTTGAGGACATGTTGCACAAAATGATGAGGAGGTTCGATGCTAATGATGAGTACATTAAAGAGTTAACGAGTGATTTAGCGGGTATTGGGTAGAAAGTCGATACACATGCAATATTGATTAAGCAGATCGAGTTGCAAATGGCCCAACTATCTACGACTGTGAACACACAGCAACCAGGCACTCTTCCTAGCAACAGTGTCAAAAATCCAAAAAATGATGCACACTGTATGGCAATCACTAATCGGGGTGGTAAGCAAACCCTTGACCCACCTATGCCGTCTAATTAGGAAAGGTGAGAAAGGATAATGATAAGGTGGTAGAGGGTAGTGGTAAAGCAGAAGATAGCACTGGAAAAGATGCAAAAGCACCTATAAAGGTAATTCCCATGCCTAGATTACCACCACCACCCTTTCCTCAAAGATTAGTGAAAAAGACCGAGGATGGTAAATATCGGCATTTTATAACAGTGTTGAAGCAGCTTTTTATCAATGTCCCTTTGGTAGAAGCTCTAGAACAAATGCCCGGTTATGCCATGTTTATGAAAGATCTAGTTACAAAGAAAAGATCGATCACATTCGAGGATGATGATAGAATGCAGCATTATAGTGCTATTTCTACAAGATCTCTTGTATAAACGAAAGAAGATCCGGGTGCATTCACTATTCCTTGTACAGTCGTGTCATTACATTTTGCGAAAGAAATATGTGATCTGGGGGAAGCATAAATCTCATGCCCCTCTTGATTTACAAGAATTTAGGTTTGGGTGACCCATAGCCCACTGCAATGCGGCTACTTATGGCCGATCGAACAGTGAAAATGCCTATAGGGATACTCCACGATGTTCTAGTAATAGTGGAGTCGTTTATATTTTCGGCTGATTTTCTTATTCTTGATTGTGAAGCCGATTTTGAAGTGCCTATTATTCTTGGAAGGCCATTCCTTGCTACGGGTAGAGCCTTAGTTGATATGGAAAAGGGGCAGATGAAATTTCGGTTGAACAATGAACAAGCGACCTTCAACATTTGTAGGTCCATGAGGCAGAGTGGTGAGCTCCAATAGGTATCTACTATATCCTACAAAAGAAAAGATAAAGAAGCACCATGACCAACAAAGTGAAAAACGACAATTTATGGTTGGGGATTCGGTGCTTTTGTAAAATTCAAGGCTGCGTTGGTTTTCGGGCACGCTCAAGTCCAAATGGAATGGTCCTTACTTGTTTACCCAACTATTCCCTCATGGAGCAGTTGAATTGGAAACTAAGGAGGGTGTGCGGTTCAAGGTGAATGGACAACGCATAAAAATCTATTTTGGGCATGCTGAATCGGCGAATGAAGTGATTGAAGAATACCATCTTGATGAAGTCTGAGTAATCAAGTTTCCTCAGTCGTGCCGCGAGGTTAAAGAAGGCGCTTTTTGGGAGGCAACCCAATACTTATAGTTTTTCTTTCTATTAATGGTAGCATTTTCTACTAATGGGTTTTAAATTTGCAGGCAGATCTTTAGGAAATTCTGCAGAAAATCACTCTGCAGCAGGCACTGACGGACCCATCAATGGCCCGTCACGAACGCGATGGACCGTCGCATGAATCCGTCGTGCCAGGTACGTCTTTCAGTTTTTTTCAAAACTAGAGCACATGCGATGGAACCAACGATGGACCGTCACAACTGCGACGGACCATCGTCGGGGACTCATCGCGTCATTAATGAAGCGTACCCGACCCGACCCGGCTGTTTTTTTTAAAAAATTCTTAACATTTAAAACCCTCCAAACTGGGGTTTTTTAAAATCTCTTAACATTTAAAAACCCCACCCCTTCATTTCACCCATTTCCTTCCCTCTTCCTCCCATTTCCCTCCCTTTTCAACTTCTAATTTCCTACCTATCTTTCAACCGATCATTTTCCCAAATTCCCCAATTCCTAGAAATCCATTCTCTACTAGTCGAAGTCTGCTGTTGTGGTTCTCTACTTGATCACCAAGTACCTTCCTCGGTTGTTTTTCTCAAATTGTCAGGTATCTGTCTCTAATTTCTCCCCATTTACATTGCATTTTTGTTTATCAATTAGTATTAGCCTATTTATTATTGATGTGTTCATTGTTTAATGCATATTCTGTCTGACCTAGGTTGAGAATCCTCAAAATTTAATTGTTAAAACTCTAGAAATACGTGTTGTAGCATTGCTAGTTTACTAGGTATATGGTTTAGACACATGTAGGTTAAAACACTAAAAATTCTATTTGGGTCATAGGGGATGATTGTGGCATCCCCAGTTTTGTCACTGAATGACAGAACGAGACCCCGATGACGGACCGTCGTACCCACGACGGATAGTCATAGGGTCCGCCCCAACGTCCCCAGCAACCCACTGTCCAATTTTCTCTGAGTGTCCACCAATGGACACATGCGACGGACTGTCGTTCCCACGACAGTCCGTCCTGCACAACCGTTCTGGTTGTCAGAGACCCTATTCCTAAGGGTATCTCACTTTTTCTAAGTGTCCTCCAACGGACACATGCGATGAACCGTCGTTCCCACGACGGTCCGTCCTGCACAACCGTTATGGTTGTCAGAGACCCTATTCCTAAGGGTCTCTCACTTTTTCTAGGTGTCCTCTTACGGACATCTACGATAGACCATCATACCCTCTACAGTCCATCCTGCATAACCGTCATGAGGATAAGAGACTCCTCTCCTACGGGTCTCCAACTTTTTCCAAGTGTCCTCTTACGGACATCTAAGACGGACCATCACACTCTCGACGGTCCGTCCTGCGTAATCGTCATGACAGTCAGAGACCCCTCTCTTAAGGGTCTCCATACTTTTTCCAAGTTTCCCACGACGGACATCGACGACGGACCTTCATCCTCACAACGGTCCGTCCTGCTTATCCGTCATAACTGTCAGAGACATTCCTTCAGGGGTCTCCACATAAATATAGTTTAAGTCATACATGGCGGACCCAATGACGGTCCATCGTACTCATGACGAGCCATCACCTGGTTCGTCTTGTTTCACTGCTGCTATAGAAATATCATTACATCATGACTCTTTTATTTATTTTGTGTTGTTTTGCTTGTTTTGTTTGCTCCTTCTTGTACTAATATTGATTTTTACAGGTACTATCTATTATGGCACCAAAACAAGATCGAGTCCACTCACGTGGGCGATCGAAGTCATTCGCCCCGTCTGCCCGCCTGGTCATTGGCTCTGACGATGAGCGTGACCCCGAATACGTGCCCCCAGGCACATCCATATCATCCCGAGCTGCACATGCTGCCAAAGTTACACCCAAAAAGGTGGCATCCGGCGTAGTCAGTGCCTCCTAGTCTGATGAGGAGCGCACACTGACTGGCACACCTTCTTGGTCAGATACTCATGAAGAAGGAGCGTCTGGCTCCTTAGGAGTTTCGTGGTCGGAGGAAGCCTCCGGGTCTGCTGAGGTCCTTGCAACCGTCACTGCTGCACAGTCTGCCTCGTCTGATGAGGCTGACAGTTCTTAATCCACTCTCGGCTCACCGACTCGTGCTCTCACCCCGGTTGCCGACCACCCCAACCGGTGGTGTGTCGACGGGCAGTATCAAGTTTATTCAGACACAAAGTTTATAAATGATAAAGGGGTCATGAAACGGACCCTTACATTGGAGAGACGGGTCCTTATGGGAAGTCTCCCGACTATGCCAGAGATCCACTATCTCTTCACCAGACACCGACTGGAGTGGACAGTGCGTTCGTTGGGCTGTTATAGTGAAGGGTTGGTCTGAGAGTTCTACGCCTCCTACGTGGCTACTCTCAGATCACAGATTAATAGGCGGGCTGCCCCCGCCAAACAAGCCCCACTGGAGCATGTCTGAGTACGTGTCATTTAGGTTGATATCTCCCTGCCTTCCATCCGCCAGTATCTATACGGCGAGGATGTTGATGACAATCGGACCCCTCTCACCGCCGAGTTTGACTACAGGTGGCAAATTGTCAAAGATGGCCAATTCTTGCGTGAGCCATCGTTGAGAGAGACCACCAATAGGTGGATGGCCCTGCACTTGTCTGTTGATAGAGAGGGTGATGACTGGGTGACCGAGCCGAAGAGAGACATCAAGAAGGCTAACCTGACCTTCACGGTGAAGTTCTTATGGTTAATTGTCCGCCACAGCCTTTTCCCCACAACCGCTGATAATATTGTCACATGGGATCGTGCAGTACTAATGGCGGTGATGATAGCCGGGTTTGAGGTGGACTTTGCTTGGCTTCTACAAGCTGTCATGCATGAGAGGGATTTTAAGGTCACAACTACTTACCCTTTCCCGTGCATGATATTTTCTTTAATTAGGTCCACAGGTGTGCCTACCTAGCACATTGATCAGCTCAAGACCCCGCTCGGCACTGTTGATATCGACCTCATCAGGGATGAGGCCAAGGAGTTGGATCCACGCAGAGGGCCCGGTCTAGAGCTGCCTCCACTTGGTGACAATCTGGCTGATACGGTAGCACAGGCCCGCACAACTACGCAGGCTGCTTCAGTGACACTACCCCGGTCGAGTCTATCCCAAGTAGTAGCACTGCCCTGAGCTTCTCTCGTTCAGCCCCTTTCCATGCTCTGGTCCCGCTTCCTAGGGTCCAGAAACTAGAGGCACAGATGGCTACACTTTTGCATGACATCCAACCTTCGATGCAGAGGTCTATTACAGAGGCAGAAGAGCGCTTTAAGCGGACAATGGTCCAGCACACAAAGCGGAAGATCGATGAGGTTCATCAACGCTTGGAAGCTTTTGATTTGCGGGTGCTAGCCCGGCCTTCCCCTCAGGTAGATGTGTCGACCGTTCAGGCTGCAGTAGAGAGTCTTCGCGCAGACATCATATTATCCTAGAGGCTAGGGTGCTTGATTCTGAGGCCCCCTCTGTAGATCCTGCTGAGGACACAGTGATGGCGGCCTTATTCGCAACTTCTGAGATTCCACAACCTCCCTCTCGAGAGCATGCCAAGAGGCGTAGGGGTCGCGAGGAGGATGAGGCTAGAGCACGGAAGAAGGAGAGCCATGAGATGGAGGCTGCTAGGAGAGCCTCGCTTGTTGATGAGGAGGCGCGACGGCTGAGGGTTGTAGAGTTAGCTGCTGCGGCATCTAGCTCCAGAAATGTGGAGATAGCGGGAGGCTCTGCTGATAGTGCTGTAGTTGATGAGGACACTACTAAGGGTGTCTAGATTACAGAGGTAGTGGTTTTTGGGGAACCGAACCCACAAACTTGCTGATCGTCGACGCTTTGCCCCCCAAGTTTGCTTCACCTACCACTCTCGTATTTCAATTGTTTGTATGCTTTGGGGACAATTGCATGTATTTTTGTTGGGGTGGGGTAAATGGAAAGTGAGTGCTAGGGTTATGTCTGAGTAGCCCAATTCACTATCCTCTTTAGGGGTTTTCTTGCCTGTGTTCTTTTTCCCCAAGAGAATGATTATTTTTACTGTTGAACCATCATGTCTATATCTTGTGTACATAGTTTAGCTCTGAAGCATGATGCCTAAAATGATATCCTGATGAAATGAAATGATGCCTGACTAGGAATAGTAATTGATAAATGAGTGGCTCTAAGCATTACATAGAGATACACCACTGCTTGACCCTAAGTCTAAAATTCGAACTAGGTGTCTGATAATCTGGTAGAGTAATGAAATGTCAAGTGAGTGTGAGGAAGATTTGAATAGTCCACTATTTGTACTGATCTAGATTTTGCCTGGTTAGTCCTGCTAAAAGTAAGTTGTAATAGACAATTAGGAAAGTATCATAGGCCTTTGTTCAATATAGCCAATTTTTAGCCTAAATCAAAAAACAAATGAAATTAATCCTTCTTTGATCCAAATGATTAGATCTTAAAACATTTATTTTTCACCCCAACTGATCTTTTCTAGGAATAATGTGTTGTTACTAGTCCCTCCTTGGACATGTTCACCTCAGCTTATGCCAAAAGCATAAGTTCAGGTTGGCTAATACAGTAAACAACCTTTTTATGGCCCTTACCAAACTTTGGG
Source organism: Solanum pennellii (assembly GCF_001406875.1). Taxonomy (NCBI): domain Eukaryota; kingdom Viridiplantae; phylum Streptophyta; class Magnoliopsida; order Solanales; family Solanaceae; genus Solanum; species Solanum pennellii. The sequence continues at coordinate 29,935,050 of NC_028648.1, read as the reverse complement.
TATTGTACACTTTGACTCATTGCAAAGCCATGAGTTGAGGGTGGCTATTATGAGGAATGCTCTGGAAAGTGGGGTTAAAAGAACAAAGAGAGAGAAACAACAAAAGTAAAGTGACTCAAGAATCAGTTGAAATAAAATTAAAAAATTAAAAAGATAAAAAAAAATACAATAAATACAAGCAAGAAAAGAAGAGAGTCACTTACACAAATGAAGAAAGAAGGGAAAATAGCAAGGTGAAAGAATATGTGAAACTGGGCGAAATAAAATGATAAAAAGTGGTATGTTTATCTGATATGTCAAGAAGGGAAAAAAGTCACTAAAGTATACCTAAATATACCCTAGCTTACCCTGAGCCTATGTTATAAGCTAAGAAAGTCCTATCGTGATCCTAAAAGTTGTATAGCGAACTTAAAGCAGTGAAACTAAGGGCAAGCTTATGGCAATATGTATGAATGAGTTGTGAATTTGTTCTGAGAGTGAGTGTTGAAAAGTAATTCTTATACTCAAACTAAAATCATTATGTGAAAAATGAGGATATTATTTTTAAGTGAGAACACTAGTTGCAATACCGAAAATATTAGCACCTTGCTGAGAAATTGAAGAGGATAGGTGTTAGTGCGTGGTGAGTCTGTGTCATGGTCTAATTCCACATAATTCAAGCCTAATAGTGATATCATGAATAAATATGATGAGACTAATCGGGATTGATAGCCAAATGATTGCCAAAGATAAAACATGGATACTATTGTAAAATGATTTTGTAGTGAGTCACAGTGGGTCGCTTGAGGACAAACAACAAATTTAAGTTGACGGTTTTGATATACCATGGTTTCACAATATTTTTAATGCTTTTCTTAAGTTTAGTTTTTGTCCAAAAGCCTTTTTGTATTCATTTTATGTAAGTTTCTCTTTATTTGCAGGAAATCTGTCTAAAAGATGAAAGTGGAGGTTTTTGAGCATGAAATGCAGAAAAGTACCACCTACGGAGCTTGTGAAGTTCCGTCGTGCCTGTGACGGTCCGTAGGTGGCATCGTAGTGAAGCTTCTGAAGGAAGATGGGGAAGTCTGACCAAGTGTGGGGTTACGAAGAGCGTGACGGACTGTCTTAGCCATGACGGTCCGTCATGCTGGTTCATCATGAAGATCACAGCAGTAGTCCCAGTATCCAAATTCCAAGAGTTCAATTGTTATGTAACGGAGACCCTCGACAGACCGTTGTGCATGTGACGATCCTTCATACCTGCCGTCGAAGGTAATGAAGAGAGCAACAGAAGAATTTGCAAAGTATGGGACGACGTAGTCCATGACGGCCCGTCGTGACCACGACGACCAGTTGCGAGGTCCGTCGACCAAGACGCATTTTGACAGTTTACCAGCAAATAGAGTCCTTCTTTGATTAGGTTTTTGTTTTTTATAAATAGTTCGAAAAACCTCATTTTTGAGGTTAGACTCTTGGTGATTAGACTCTCTTATAATTAGACTCTTGGTTATTTTAGCTTCTTTTGTGAATTAGACTTTGTGATTATTATCACTTTTGGAGAATCTTTAGTCTTCAATTAATTTCAGTAATTTATTGTTGGTGATCTTGTTGATTAATCAAGTGAATTTCTGGATTTTATTCTTCCTCATTGAAGTTAGTGCATGAATTCTATATTACATATGTCAATATTGTGATTATGATTATGGGTAACTAAATTTCATAACTAGGGTTGTGGGAACCATGGGAGAATAATAAGATAAAATATAACTAAAAATAACAATTCTAGAATAGTGACTTCGCATGTATTGATAAAGCTTTTGCTTAGAATTCTTTTTAACGGATGGCCAATGTTAGAACTCGCCTTAATGCTACTTGCCGAACCAAGGAGTTAGATAATAGGAAAATAATTATAAACATAGATTTAGTGTATAGTATCTAATAGTCTAGTATTGATTGGTACAAGGTAATAACTTAGTCAAATATCGAATACGATGCTTAATATGAGGTAAAGGTAAGGGTTAGTATAGCAACACAGTAGCCAGACCAAGTGCGGAGTGAAATTTTCTAAATGCCGTACCAAGGATTTAGAAATAGATAAATTATCACTTTGCATGCAACATACTAGGAAAGAATTGTTATAGTTATAATTATCAAGTTAGAAACCTGTGGGGAACACGTAAACCCTAGTTACTTTTATTAATTGATTAAAATCCAACATTTGAATCTGTTAGTTTTCTCCTTTAATTTAGATAGTTATTTTCATTCATTTAGAAATAAAAAACCCCTTTTTTTATTGTCTATGTTTTCCAAGGAAATAATTGACTTAATAGTCGTAATAATAGATTGAAGTTAAGTTTGAACTATTTTCCTTGTGGGAACGATCCTATCCTCATTAGTTGGGTTCTCTACTTGATACGACCACTTGACTTCTTATTTGAGAAGTAAGTTTGAGCGTATATTTAACTCTTATGGTTTTCTTAGATATAGTTTCATGCCGTTCCGACCAACCTATCCCAAGTCCATCATTCTTATAAAGAAGGGCACCATTACAGTCAACCGATCAAAGCTTCTATTAACCTTCTTTTCCTAGTCAAGGTTTCGCATACTTAACCTTCTTTTCATATTAAAGGTTACAAAAAAGTCTTTCATAGAAGGGAACCTACTTAACGTCTACCAATCATAGACTTTAATTCTTCATTCATTCTTACACGTACATGTCAAGGGTGGCTAAGCCTACCAAGTCAAGAGATCACATTCACAAAACATTCATATATCAAGGAGAAGGCACCAAAGTTTACCAAATCCAAGACATCATAATTTATAAGCTTTCAGCTATCAAGAAAAAGGACCTAAGTATACCAATCAAGACACAACATCATTCGGTAAAGGCTCTTCCTAGTTAATCATCATCATATATCAACAACTAGAGAGGAAATACATTAATTCATACCGTTATAGCACCCATATAATGCTATATAAACAATACATGAGCACCTTCGCTTTATACCCTCACATATACCATATCATGATCAAACCGTAATTCCAATAATGATGTCGACAAGGCCATGTTCATAACATATATTACAGTTAAAACCACAAACATGAGTGGACCATACAATTCAATATACATTCTATTTTAATCAAATGAATTAGCTCAACTCAGAGCCTTCCAATCACCATCATCATTATTCCTTAACCCTTTCAACAAATTCACATAACAAGAGCTCTTACCAATATCAACATAGACAAGATTAAGCCGAAAATCAATCATAACAATGATCCTACAACATTCAATATAGACATCAACATTGTAAGGCTATTTATGAACAATTCTACTATGATCTATACATATTTTAATAGCCTTATACAATCTACAAATGAATCCAATAAGATTAAGGCATGATCAACCCACTTTAGAGCAAAAATTAGGAATTCAAGGAATACATGAATTCATGGAAACATTGATCTTCAAACCACCTATTAACATAAATTACTTCATAAAACATTGATTTAAACCTTTTTATGCAAGAACACATGCTTAGAATTCAAAATAGGATTTCAAGGTTTTTGAATATATTTGAAAAGCCTTTAAAATTGGCTCCTTCAACGAGAGAAGAATCAAGGATGAAATAATTATATCTTAATTGAAGAAATCCAACGAAATTGAAGAAGAAATTAATGAAGAACTTCAATCCTAGCTTCAACTTAACTTCAAGATTTCATGGAGGTTTTGGAGAAACTTCTTTTGATCTTGGAGTTTGATTTTGAATAATTAAGTCTAAGTCTAGGTTTTTGAGTCATAAATAACCCCAAATAACCGTCTAGGACTTAATTAGTATATTGGGTGAATTTTCCAAAACACCCTAACCTTGGACGAGACACCTGCAGAAATTTGCATGTGTCAAACGATCGTTGCCAACTACTGGCCATCGTTTGATCGCTGAGATATCCTGTTGGTACATCGTTTCGATCACAGGTTCAACATTTTCATGGTATGATCCAGTAAATATGTGTGTATCTACGCCCCCAATTGTCGGGGCATCGAATGAACAAATGAGTGTTGGTTGAGGATTGACATATGGAAAATTTTGGCAGCTTCTTGCCAAGGCCTTGGGGTCCTTTTCTAGGACCCTTATGGTGGTTCTTGGGGAGTCCTACTCAAACGTTTCCACCCTATACCTGTTCGTATAGGTGTTGGTTTCCTTTCTTATCAATTTGAACACCAAATAACAAGTAAAACATCCAGAAGCACACAAGCATACACCAAGGCTAACATCTGAACCTCTTGGTCTTTATTTGATGTTTGACTTCCAAACACTTCAACTGACTTCTAATGCTAACAGTCATTATTTTAACAAATTATTAACTATTAAAACACATGATATACTCTAATTTAACCTAGTTCATTTTGAGGATCATAACTTGTCCTATGATTAAACAAGTGGCAACTACACATGTCTCTTAATGATAAGACAAGTGTCGACTACCGTATCATTTAAAGATAAGAAAAATTAATATTAACATATATTCTCCAGATTTATTCTTAGGACGGATGGAATAAGTGGCAACCACCCATGTCCCATACCTATGTGCCCCCGTTGGATGATTACTTGTATAGATTTTAGCTAGTGGATCCACTCAAGATAGAAGTTTATGGTCTTATCTTGGCAGGACACTCCTTTTCTCTGTGGTAGACATTATATTCCATGTTATAACTCCTATGGTCTTATATGTCGGTTAAGCCTACTTCCTATAATATATATTAACTAAAGTAACATCAAGAAGTATATCACATGTGTTCAAAATATAATTTATACTTTCATTGATCATGAATACGATTTATCTTCTCTAACCCTCGTGTCTTATCTTTTGACTTGGTCTTTTCATATCACAAAAATGTCCTTTTTTCGCATGGTTATTTAACAATATGTCTTCTATCATACTTGGTAAATTTTTATAGTAAGACATACTCTTGCACATTGTTTTACTAAGGTGGGGCCTAACACTCCTATCCGCCATCTTCATGACTAAGGATCTATTATTACAATACTGAATATTGTTGAGTCCTCATATTTAGAGGACCAAGCCTTTACATTTATGTTTGAACTTGATATACAGGTTTTGTCCCAAGCACTTTTTATGTACTAGAAGTCATTTGAGACATTTCTTATATTTCTGCTTCATTTTATAAATCTCTATGTTTCATAATTTTATGTTAAAATCTCTTTATTTTGTATTTTTTTGTATGATGTATGCTAACTGGCTTTCACAAGGACTTTTGAGGTCTTGTACTCTATGTAGTTTCTAGGGTATATTTTGGGTCATGACAACAGTGTTGAGTCAGAAAGTTGATTTGCTGACAATGGTGTCTATTTTAGTAGTGATGTACATGAGGAGATTCATGAGTTGATGGATGTAAAGATGTGTTTGCAAAGAAGAAAAAGAAAAGAAAGTGTTCATGATGATAATAAAGAGCTCCAAGTAGTCGAAGCTAGACTAGATTTAGCTTTTGATGAAACCCAAGCATGTCTAATAAGGTTTGAAGGAAGATTAAAAGCGGATGAACATTATCCTTCAAGTTCTAGTGATGACAGTTAGGAATTACATGAACATAAGTTTAGTAATAAAGTTGTTGAATATCAAAGAGCAAATTTACCAAGCTTTTAAAACTTATATAGAAGGAATAGGGCAAGAAATAATTTTTTTTTCAATGATACTACTTCCAAGAATTTTTTGTGGCAGTTGGATATGGTCTTTGTAGACGTGAATACAATTAGAAGAGTTGTAAGTAAACGTTCTCTCAGAAAAGGATTCAAATAGAGAAGTGTGTGGATGAGACATGAAAAGTTCAAATTTGATGCAAGGATTATTGTCCATGGCTTTCATGTGGACTTATTTACAACACAAAAACATGATATCATCATAAATATATACAATTTAAGGCATACTTGTAAGAACAAAACTAAAAATCATTGGTGTAATGCAAAGTTTATATCTACTGTGTTTAGAGAAAGGATTACTAAGCACCCAAATACATGAGTTGTCAAGTTACAAGATTTAATTGGGAAAACGTTTAACTTTCATGTTGGAAAGACTACTATTAGGATGGCAACAACAAATGTGTTGAATGATATCATAAGTTCTCATGCTGCATATTTTTTTAGAATTTTTGACTACAAAGATGAATTGTTAAGGATAAATCTAGAGAGCATTCTTGTTGTTAAACTTCGTGAAACTAATGCACTTGGAGGTATGTATTTCAGAGTTTGTACATTTGTGTTAATGCATTAATGAAAGACTTCTATGATGTAAAGAGTGCATATGTGTAGATGCTTGTTTGGGAAACTCACATATAGCCACTCAAAAATAGACTAATTATCCTCCATATCTATAGATAATGACTATTAGTAGTAGAATATTATACAGAGGAGAGAGGTGAGCAAGACTGGAGAGAGGAGAGAGGCGAGCGAGAGAGGTTAAAGGGTGGAAGAGAGGTAAATTGTATATATATGTTAGTTAGATATTTGTATATTATACATATGTATTTTTATATATTGCAAGTGAGATTGAGAGAGGGACGAGAGAGGTAGGTGAGATTGGTAGAGGAAGGAGAGATGGGAGCAAGATTGTGAGAGAGGTGAGCGAGAGAGGGAAGAGAGTGGGAGAGAACTGAATTTTATATATATATAGGTTAGATAATTGTATATTATACACTGCACTTGTATATATGGCAAGCATGATTGGGATAAAGAGAAGAGAGGTAAGAAAGATTGGGAGAGGGAGGAGAGAGGCAAGCGAGAGAGGGCAACGAGTGGGAGAGTGGTGAGTTCTATATGTATATTGGTTAGATAATTGTATTTTATATATATGTATCTGTATATTCAGACAAATTATACCTATACAATCGTGGCTAATTATACAAACTCGCATGGTTGATATGTAGACCATGGTTTATCACATGCGATCAAAGGGTTCATTTCCTTCTCTCCCGACTAAGAATTACAAAGGAAAAGTGAGAGCGACTAATGCTAGGGTTATGTGCAAAACTATTGAAAAGAAGTGTCTTTCAGACAAGTTGGTATCAAACCTTGAGCAGAAAATAAAGAAATTGGAAGAAGAGTTGTTGGACATGCGCGAGTGGGCAAAGTTGTTACTCTCCGCCAATCCCACTTTGGAGACATACATGGATATGTTACCTTTCGCAAGTCAAGTCAAAATCAAAAATAATCCTCCAGATTACTGTACTTCTCAAAGTAAACCAAGCTCCATTCATTTGGAACTACGTCAGACCTGATTCCCGTTTAAGAGGGGATACATAGGCGCTCCTATGGGGTTCGGTCTTATCATAAATAAAATTTTAATTTTCCCCTTCTACTGATAACTGGGGCAGAATTTTTGAGAGGATCTCAAAAATTTCATCAAGATTTCTCCTTCCGCATCTCAATACTGGGGCAAATTTTTTTAGTAAACTCAAAAATTCTATTAAAAGCATTTCTTCTCAACAACAGGGATAGAATTTTGAGAGGATCTCAAAATTGCTGAACTTCAAGATTGGGTACAAATTTTTGGAGAATCTCAAAAAAAAAGTTCAGGCGTCAAGCTACCACTACAACAGATCAGAATGACAGAAGTTCTACCCTGGAGAAGAAATTTTGAGGAGATCTCAAAATTTTCGACAACACTCTGAAGAACATTCTATCAAACACCAAAGGAGCACGCTGTTCCAAATCATGGATACAGATCAACCTTTCCATTTAAACTAACTATTTTCCTTTGAATGTAGAAAATACAGGTACACATACAAAGGCAATTTAAACAATCAACATAAGACTTTTGAGGCCGACAAATGACACTCGACCTTTCCAACAATGCGAATGTCCAAGCTACTACATACCCTCCTCATTCAACTATGAAGTTGCACTATGCCTGAGATCTAGGCTTTCATTACTACATTATGCCCGAGATCGAATTATTCCCGAACAATTGCATCATTGCATTGTGTTCGATAATGCATGTGCCCGAAGAAATGCATCATTGCATGTTCTCGATACTGCATGTGCCCGATGAAATGCATTATTGGATGTGCCCGATATTGCATCCGCCCGAAGAAACGCATCATTGCATGTGCTCAATAATGCATGTGCCCGAAGAAATGCATCATTGCATTGTGCCCAAGACTGCATTGTGGCCGAAGTTTGCATAAGCCCAAAATTGCATCTTGCTCGATATTTTCATGTGCCTGAATCAAATCAAGTCACAAGTATCAACTGATGCAAAAAACAGATACGCTCTCCTTACTCATTACTTATATCTGAAAGGCGTCATTCTCCAAAGGCATCATCTTTCATGGCCTACGGACTTCATGTCATGTCCTGAGGACTTATTTTATGCTTAGCATGTTCCTAAGGCATCATAGTCTAAAGGCATCATCCTCATTGCCTGCAGACATTATATCATGGCCTAAGGGTTTAAATTCTGTTTATCATGATCCGAAGGTGTCATAGTTTAAAGGTGTCATTTTTATGGCCTGCAGACAACATTTCCTTGACCTGAGGATACACTTTGCATATCATGGCCCTAGTCATCATAACCTAAGACGTCATTTTTCATGGTCTTAAGGCGAACATTCATGGTAAACATGGGAATTGTATCATGTTTATATTTACCGTTTATTTTGATATATGTGTTCTAATTACTCTATTTAAGTTATATTACAAGTTACAGATGTGTATATTACAGACAAAATCACCTTCTGAACGGCTGTTCACTTGCTTACAAACAAAGGCTCCGACAAATTCTTGGCTACTCGCACTATCATTTCGCTACTCATCTATCATTCAGGCTACCATGAAGATATCTTCGGATTCAACTCGCCACTGTGCCCTTTTGTCTCTTCATCTAGGTTTTTCTGCCTTACAATGCGACATTTAGGATCATGCGCCTTACAATATGACATCTAGGCTCATCCACCTTACAACGCGACATCTAGGCTTGTCTGCTTTACAATGCGACATTTAGGCTCGTCCGCCTTACAACGCAACATTTAAGCTCGTCCTCCTTATAGGATATTTAGGCCCGTCCGCCTTTAAATGACAGTTAGGTTTGTCCATCTTATAGGACATTTAGTCCATCCACCTTAAAAGGACATTTAGGCTTGTCCTCCTCATAGGACATTTATTCGTCCGCTTTATAAGATATTTAGGCCGTCCGCCTTAAAATGATACTTAGGCACGTCCGCCTTAAAATGACGTTTAGACTCTCCTTACAATCAGACATTTTTCTTAAATTATTATATGTTTATACTATAAGATCAATTGGAGGTTGACTTTAACCTTCGGAGATAAGTTGCAATTCTTCAACAAGTTAAGCCAAAGTCGCCGAGGACATCTCCAAGCAGCTACGCTTCTTATCACCACTTGTCATTTATTTAGAACTCATATTTTATCAATATTGGTCATACTTTATCTATTTATAAGCAAACATTTTATGTAGTCATATAGAATTTGCAGGAAGCTAACATTTTATGTAGTCATATAGAATTTGCAGATATGATCGATCGCCCTTTGATTACAATTATTATGATATCGCAACAAAGGACCTACCAATTCTTTGCTACTCATACTCCGAACCTTAATCAAAGGCTGATAACCTTATTATATCATACTTTTCCTGCTTCTCTATCATGCTCTTTTAGCCTCTCTATCTTTCTCTTCTCGCTGCGATAAGGTTTTCAAAAGGGTTTCTAAACTCAAACTTCTTCTAACTTTGATTTCTAGTAGGGGTCTTATTCTATTTAATTGCTACTGGTTTAAATGTATTTATTTTGGTTTGAATTTATGATTTTGATGTTAAAACTCAAATGAAACTCTTGTTTATGCATACTTAAACTTTTGGCTTGAAAATGGGTTATGTGAGTACGATTTGAGTAGGGTATGAACTTGGGTTTTCTTGTACTTGTCATGTTGGTATAGATACTTCCATAAGGTCCTTAATATAGTGAAATAATTAAAAATTTCTTATGAGTGATGATAGTTTTATTTGATGTTGAGTTTCTTTCATTATATAGTTCTAATTATGAATTGATATTGAGTGGTATGGTCCATCTTATGGATGGCAGTTCTAATTGGGGAACTTGATGTTAATTAGTATGTTTTGAATATTTATTATTGAAGGTCTAACATGTGAAATGAAGGGATATTGAATATGGGTCTTGTATTGTGTTTGGTCTAGCTTCAATTGCATGTTTGACCTAGTTTATGTCTAAATGAAGTATATGATTATGAGAAGCATGTAGAGTGTGTAACTTGATGAAACAAGGTTAAAGTATGTGCAGAACTTGATGGAAATGAAATGATTCTTATATCCAAGGTGTGCACATGTACATACACACACTTTAAAGAATGTATTATGCCAAGTTGAGTAGAAAAGGGAATCTTGAGGTGGACATACTTCATGAATTGAGATGTGGTGTCTAGTAGCAACCTCTCTATTCCTAGTGAGTTTTCTATGATAGACTACTATGTTAAGAAATTCGTGGAGAGTTATGCCTAGCATCAAGATGATATGAAGGAGAGGCGGATTACACTTCGTGAGTTGATATGTTGTATTTCCAAAGTACCTCTTGAGATGAGTACTCCTCGTTAGTAGTGAATGAGTTACTTAGTAGAAATCTCCTTATACCTTAACTATGTGTCCACATATGTGTAGCTATTGGGAAAGCCATGTAAAAGCTAATAAGCATGACCTTACTCTAGGCAAGTCAGGATCGCTCATTCGATAGGGGTTAATATAGGGATTCCATGTCTACATCTCATTGTCTATGTTGGTTAAGAAAATCCCCCACAAAGAATTAATTGAACTAAGTATTCCAAAAGAATTTACTACTTAGGGTAGGTGGTGGTATGGGACGCTATCTACTCATTGCACTAGGTAGGACCTTCGAAATGGGAGACTTGGTGTCAAACCTTCTAAAAGAATGTACTACTTAGGGTAGGTGGTGGTATGGGAAGCTATCTACTCATTGCATTAAGTAGGCATTCCGAAAGGGAAGACTTTGGTGGTTTGTTGGGTGTCTTTTAATGTCTTGCCATTGAATGAGGGGCTTGTTTCTCCTGAGTTGAGTAAGATAAAAGGGGTAGTCTTGTGGGTTTCCTTGGTGTGTATTGGAGGCGGCATATGCATATTTCCTTCATATCTTACCTTAGTCAGACTTAGGATAACTCCGAGGTAGGGAAACTCTTAAGGAAAATGAGTTCACTTTCTCTTTCGTTTGGCCTCTAAAGTTAACTCATGTAGTGTATGATAGTTCATTGCAATTTCTCAAGTTGAATTTATTGTGAATGCTTTAAATGATTCATTGTCAATGTTCAAATGTACTTAGTGTAAATGCTTAAAGAGTTCACTATGAACGTCAAGTTGGTTTACTGTAATGTTTCTTGTTGGCTTAAAATTATGGGAATTCTTATATAAGTTGTAAATGATGGTTAACATGATGTTTTGCCTTTGTATTACTGAATGTTTTACTCAAATTGCATGAAAATCTATTTTTACTAAAATGTCCCTTTTTACATGTTTTTGCATATGCCATACTTAGTACATTGTTTTGTACTAACCCCATACTTTTCTATACTATATAAGTATAGGTTGGAAAATTTTGAAGGTTTTAAGGCTAGAAGGAAGAGCTTGGTAAAGTTTCTCTCAAGGCAAACTATCTCCTCACATATTCGAGGGCATAGTCCTTTTCTTAGTTTTTATTTAAAGACTTGTTATGTATTTTACTTTATTTTAGAGGGCCATGTCCCTAAGATATTATGTGGTGTCTTTATGTTGGCTTGTGACAACGAGTTCTCAAAGTATTTATTAAAGATTGTCTTGTACTAATCATTCGTGAAAAGTTTTTAATTTTCTACACTACTTTTCATGTCTTATGTGATGAACGATAGTAAAGGGCTTGTACAAGACCCCAAAGGGTCAAGCACGCCCGGTCATGAAATGAGGGTTCTCCGTAACTTCTAGGGGGTGCATTGGTGTCATGACAAAAATAAAATAGGGGTTATTGTGCCCTATATGCAACCAGGGGTTATTGTGTCTTGTGAAGACATGAAAAATAAAATAGGGGTTATTGTGCTCTATATGTAACCTGGGGTTATTGTCCCCTATGAAGACATGAAGAATAAAATAGGGATTATTATTCTCTATATGCAACCATGGGTTACCGTGACCTGTAAAGACATGAAAATTACGGTAGGGGTTATTGTGCCCTATATGCAACCAGGGGTTATTGTGCCCTGTGAAGACATTAAAAATAGGATAGGTGTTATTGTGCCCTATTTGCAACCAGGGGTTATTGTGCCCTGTGAAGACATTAAAAATAAAATAGGGGTTATTGTGCCCTATATGCAACCAGTTGTTATCATGCCCTATGAAGACATAAAAAATAGGACAGGGGTTATTGTACTCTATATGCAACCAGAGGTTATTGTGCCCTATAGAGTAATGAAAAATAGGGTAGGGGTTATTGTGCCCTACATGCAAAGATATGTTTTATATATATATATATATATATATATATATATATATATATATATGTGTTTCACCTATATTATT
>NC_028648.1:29910251-29922187 GCF_001406875.1 Solanum pennellii | reverse complement strand
TATATGCGTTTCACGTATATTATTATTATTATCATTACTATTCAACATTATTTTATTTTATTTTTATTTGTACATTGAACAAACTAAAAGTAAAATAAAATGCCCCATATTCTATTAAAAATAATCATTTTATTGTTATTATTATTTTATTGTGCATATTGTATGAGAAGTAAGGATTCACGAACTTACGATCGTGGTGTTTGTCTCTCACAACCTACTTACATGATTCTGCTTTATACCTATTTTAAGACAAAGAATGTATTGTTAATCTTTCTAAATGGTGTTGGTTTGTGACTTCAAGTATCTTGTGAAGCTTGAGTTTTGGATCCGCCCGCTTGGAAGTTTCATTCCATTGATTATTGTGCAAATATCATGAAGATGTTTTAAAGACAATCCTTATCTTTCCTTGAAACACTTCTTATGAACATTCTGACCCATTACCATTTTGTGCATGTTGTGTGGTTTATTCGTTCCCATGTAACTCTCTTGCTTTATTAACTTTTCACACGATATCAATTTATGATATTTATTTTCTCGATAGGTTCATAGCCCTAGCCAATATGGTGCATGTCCCCAACATTCAACTGGAAATACCGTAGTAAATTTTGCGGCTTTAATTTTATTTTCTCACTTGACATGAGTTGATGCTGAGAAAAACTCAAAGACTAACGAACACAAGCACAAATGACACCAATGAAAGGGTTATGAAGGAAAATTTATATCTTTAGAAGTAGTAAATAAATAAGACAATGTTTAAAAAGAGTGAAAATAATCTTATCTGAAAGTATATGACGACTTTAATGAAACATGACATTCATTTGGACTGAACGTTTGATTCTTTCTAGTTATCTGAATCTCATGAAACAATGTTGCACATTTCAGTCTAACCTTGACTTTTATCATGATTGCGCTCATGTCAAGACAGAATGTCATCATTTCATCAATGGCGCCTTTCCTGATTTTTCACCAATAAGACATTCTAATATCTGTCATTCAACTAACCATCCTCTTATAGTGCCCGTGAGGGTTTTCACTCATAAGTCTCTCTCATTTTTCTTTATTTTCTTCTTTATTATGCCCCATAGTTTTCAATATCATGTATCAACCTTTGGATAATTGAAGAATATGAGTATCTTTTTATTGAGTGATTAGACCGAACCCCAATGAAGGGTTGTCTACGTATCCTCTTAGGAATCAGGTCAAACATAGTTCAAAGACTTTTTTTGTGTGTTTTTTTAAAGATAAAGCACCAGACGAGTGGTGTTTGATATAAAAGGGGATACATCATTATCCTCTCGTCATGAGAATGACAAGGAGTGCTAAACATAGTATCTCTTTACCGATTCTTCATTGACGATCGTGTCGATCGCCTTTCCCTCTATATCTGCCAATTGCAATGCTCGTTTGGATAACAGTTGCTTAATAACATAAGGGCCTTGCCAATTTGGAGCAAACTTTCCCTTGACCTCGTCTTGGTGTGGAAGGATGCGTTTTACAAAAAGTTGACCCACTTCAAAATATCTGGGGCGTACATTCTTATTATAAGCCCGAGCCACCAAAGCTGAAATAATTGACCAAAACAAATTGATGCCAATCGTTTTTTGTCTATCAGTGCTAATTGTTCTAATATTGATTTAACTTATTTTGTGTCCTCGAGTTCTTCTTCAACAATGGTTCGAAGCAAGGGGATTTCAATTTCAGCGGGTATGACCGCTTCAGTTCCGTGAACCAATAAGTAGGGAGTTGCACCAACTGACGTACGAACAGTCGTGCGATATCCAATGAGAGCGAAGGGCAATTTCTCATGCCACTGTCTAGATCCATGAACCATTCTCCTAAGAATCTACTTGATATTTTTATTTTCCGCTTCAACAGCCCCATTTGCTTTGGGCCGATAAGCGGTTGAATGGCGATGAACAACTCTAAATTGCTCACAAACTTCCTTCATCAGGTGGCTGTTAAGATTCATTGCATTGCCTGTAATAATGATTTTTTGTATGCCGAAACGAGATATGATGTTGGAATGAACTAAGTCCACCACCGCTTTCTTGGTGATTAATTTGATGTTATAGCTTCTACATATTTGGTAAAGTAATCGATGACAACTAAAATAAACCGATGCACGTTAGATGCTTTTGGCTCAATTGGACCAATAACGTCCATTACCCAAGCAAAAAAACACAACAGAGCAGACATAGGATGCAACTCTAAAGGGGGTGAGTGAGTCAAATCGCTATGAATCTTGCACTGATAGCACTTGCGAACAAATTGGAAGCAATCTCTCTCCATGGTCAACCAATAGTATCTTGCCCGTATAATATCTTTTGATAGAGCGTAACCAGTCATGTGTGGGACACATACCCCTAAATGTACCTCATTCATAATTGATTCCACCTCTTGAGTATTCATACATCACAATAAATTCAAATATGGTGTCCTTTTATATAAGATCTCGCCACTCAAGAAGAAATCATAGGCGAGTCGCCTAATAGTTCTTTTTTGATCTCTATAAGCGTGTGGTGGATATTCTGTAGCTTTTATAAACTTCTTGATGTCGTGATACCAAGGCTCACCGCCTGCCTCTACGTCAATTATATTGCAATAACCATGTTAATCCCTAACTTGGATTTCCAACGTGTTAATATAGGTATTACCTGGGTATGGAAGCATTGACGCTAGAGTGGCTATATCAACAGCCAACTCATTGTGAAACCTGGGGATATATCTTAATTCAATGGACTTGAACCTTTTGATGGGATTTTCTAAACATTGTTTGTACAGTATGAGCTTAATATCTCAAGTTTCCCAATTCGCCTCGAACTTGTCAAATGAGAAAGTCGAAATTGCCCAAAACTAATAGCTCATGCACATCTAGATTTATTGCCATTCAAAACCATAACGCAAGCTTCGATTCTATTATGTTGTTGGCTGAAAAGAATCGAAGTCGTGCTGTGGAAGGATAATAACATTCGTTTGGAGATATAAGAATTGCCCCAAATCCTACTCCGTTTTTGTTGACAGCTTGATCAAAATATAATTTCCACACGGGATCATCATAAAGAATTTCTTCCTCAATAGAATTGATTTCTTCATCAAGGAAGTATGTCTTTAAGGGTTCCTATTCATCCTCAATCGAATTCTCAATTAGATGATCGGCCAATGCTTGTTCTTTTATGGCGGTGAGGGTAACATACACAAAGTCAAATGTTGTAAGCAAAATTTGCCATTTTACCAACCTACCCGTTGGCATGGATTTTTGAAAAATATATTACAAAGGATCCATTCGAGATATGAGTTAAGTGGTGTAGGAAAAAAATAGTGCTTCGAATTTTGGGCGACCCAAGTTAAAGCACAACATGTCTTTTCTATTAAAGTGCATTTTTCATCATAGCTTGTGAACTGCTTGCTCAAGTAATAGATAGTTTGTTTTTTCCCCGTGACATTGTGTTGTCCTAAAACGCAACTAAAGGAATTATCCATCACCGAGAGGTATAAAAGCAATAGCCTACCAGGCTCGGGGGGACCTGTACTGGAGGATTTGCTAAATATTCCTTAATTTTGTCAAAAGACTTTTGACACTCACTTGTCCATTTAATGGCAACATCCTTTTCCAGTAACTTGAATATCGGCTCGCATGTGATAGTGAGTTGAGCGATGAGTCGGCAAATATAGTTTAACCTTTCCAGAAAACTCATGACTTCAGTTTTGGTTTTTGGATGTGGCAATTCTTGAATGGACTTTATCTTGGAAGGGTCAAATTAAATGCCTCTTCGGCTAACTAGAAAACACAAAAGATTTCCAGATGGAACTCCAAATACGCATTTATCTTTATTAAGCTTGAGATTGTACTTTCTCAACATTTCGAAAAACTTTCTTAGATCACACACATGGTCAATTTGCTTTCTAGACTTATCGATGACATCATTGACATGTACCTCAACTTGTTTATGCATCATGTCATAGAATATGGTAGTCATAGCTCTCATGTAGGTTGTTCCCGCATTCGTTAGATCAAATGGCATGACTCTATAAAAATGTGTACCACACGGGGTGGTGAAAGCAGTTTTTTCTGCGTCTTTTTAATCAATGAGAGTTCGGTGATTTTAGACATAACAGTCCAAGAAAGATTGAATCTCATGTTTAGCACAATTATCAACCAGAATGTGATT
The DNA here is from genome assembly GCF_001406875.1 of Solanum pennellii. Taxonomy (NCBI): domain Eukaryota; kingdom Viridiplantae; phylum Streptophyta; class Magnoliopsida; order Solanales; family Solanaceae; genus Solanum; species Solanum pennellii. The sequence continues at coordinate 29,918,018 of NC_028648.1, read as the reverse complement.
GTTGGGTAATGGAAAATTGTCTTTTGGACTTGCTTTTTGTATGTCTTTGTAATCAACACAAACTCTTATATTTCCATATTTCTTTAGCACTGGCACAACATTAACAAATCCGGTAGTGTATTGGACGACCCTGATCATATTTGCACTCATTTGCTTCATGATTTCCTCTTTGATCCTATCTCTTATATCTATCTTAAATTTTCTCTGATTTTGCTAGGCAGGTGGAAAATCAATATGTATGGGAAGATTGCGAACTACCATATAACCACTTAACCCCGCCATGTTATCGTATGACCAAGCGAAGACATCTTTGTATTAAAATAAAAGTTTAATTATGTAGTCTCAAATATTTTGATCGATGTGGATATTTATCTTTATTTCTCTAACTTCTTCTGGAGTTCCTAAATTAATCTCCTCAGTTTCACTTAAAATAGGCTTAGGATAATTTGCAAATTGATCCAAACCCTTTTTTATTTTTTCTTGAGCTTCATCTTCATCATATTCCTTAGACTTAGGATTCATTGTTTTGTGATCATATAATTCTTTACGATCTAATTGTAAACTCCGCATGCATGTCATATTATTAAAGTTAACGTAACTGAAAATGAAAATAAGATGACCAAAATAAGAAATAGTAGGAACAAAGAAGATGACTAAAACTTTATCGCATTGAATTGGAAAGGATAGAAGGGTTAACAACAAAGTTAAAAAAATAGAATGTTTGAATTACAACCCTGAGAGTAATCCAAATAAAAAAGCAAAATAAAACTACCAGGTTTTTCTTCCTTGTAGGGAGAGTAGTGACTTTTCAGTAGTTGAGTTGGACATTCGGTCCGATAAACTATACATCCATATGACTAGTGTTCTCACCCATATGAGTCATGTTTATCTCATAAAAAATTTCTTTGATACCTTTGACACATTTCATCTACATCATTTTGGAAAGGTAAGAGTGGCCTCGGTGTACCTCGATATTTAACGAAAGATTGAGCAATATGAGGGATCGGCTTTGACAGATTCCAAGCATTTCTTTTACGACCTTTTGTCCATTTTCTATAAAATCTAGTTGGATTAAAACCCAAATCTAATGTCTCTTGATTACCCATTGGATTGATAGGATTCACAATTCCTTGCAATGACAAACCTAATCCTTTTCTGGATTCATATCCATTCTGTACCATTTCAGCCACCACCATGACTGAAGTAGAGGACAAATGAGGTTGGAGGATAGGCTTTCCTTCTAAGAACTGATTGACTGTCACTATCTCCAAGGCATGATATTTGAGGGATTCACAACCTCTTTTAGCCTCAACGCATGGTATTTAAGGATCTCGGGTGATTGGGAGATCATCTTTCCCATGGATAATGATTTCTTTTTTGTCATGTGCAAACATGACCACTTGGTGTAGAGTAAACAGCACAGCTCTAGCCATGTGGATCCACGGTCTACCCAAAAGTAGATTGTAAGATGTGTCAATGTCTATAACTTTGTAAGTGATTTCAAACTCCGCTGGTCCAATTGTAACAATCATGTAAATTTCACCGAGAGTACGTTTTGACCCATCAAATGCCCGTACAAAAACATTGTTAGTACGGATCCAATCAGTGCTGATTTTCAAACTCTGTAGAGTGGAAAGAGGGCATATGTCTACACCCGATTCTCCACCAACCATGACCCTCTTTACATAGTGTTCTTCACATGTCATGGTTAAATGTAGAGCCATACTATGTCCAGATCCTTCCAAAGGCAATTCATCATTAGTGAAAGTGGTTGTATTTACCTTAAAAATCGGTTGGCCGTCTATTCTAAGTGACCCACCACAATGTTTTCTAAGATATGTGCCTCATTCAAGATTCTGGTCAAAAGTTAACGATGCTCTTTATAATGTATGAGTAATGACAACAAAGAGATTTGAGCAGGCGTTTTCCTCAACTGATCAATAATAGAATAATCTTGATCTTTCATCTTTTTCAGAAAGTCTTCAGGGTCTTCCTCATTGACAGGTTTTTTTTTATCGGCAACTGGTTTTCTTTTATTTGTTTGTTCCACTTTAATTCTTCTGGGGCATAACACCTTTTGGAACAAGTTAAACCTCTTATTTAATTAGTTTCTTCGACAATCTTCTTTCCCTTGTGAGTAACAACGACTTTGTTGTAGTTCTAGGGAACGACCTTGGTGTTTGTGATCAAAAGTTGTGTTGCAATTTGTATCACAACTAGGTATTTCACACTTTCTTGATTTTGATCAAATGTCAAAACTTTACCAGGAATGTAGAATTTTTTCCATTCAACGATACATATCCTCTTTTTATAGCTCCAGGGACATACAACACTAGCTTCCTCGAGTCTTAAATATTCGAATGTGCACCTTTACCATTTATCGGTGCCCTTTGTATGGGTTCTAAAGACATACTAGACTATTCTTTTGAAACCTTGATTTACGCATTTTTTTTTTACTTTTTGCTCATAATCTTCAAAAATGTCCACCAGTCCTACAACAGCTCATTATTGTGAGCAGGGAGTGGGTTAGTTGTAATATTTGGTGCTTTCTCGTTAAGTATATCGATTACCTTATCCTTGATTAACTTCTCAATGACCCTTTTTAGGGTCCAACAATTCTCTGTGCTATAACCTAGAGTGTTATCGTGATACTCGCATATAACAGTTGGATCAAAGCCTCTTGCATTTGGATTGACAACGTACGGACTGACAGGTTTAATCAGTCCCAATTGTATTAAATTCCACAAACAACTCGTCTATGATTCCCCAATTGGGATAAAATTTTATTTTTGACGTTGTTGTCATGTATAATTTGTCCAAGGACGTGGATTATGGTGCATGGAAATTTTGTTGTTGGGGCGAGAACCTTGTGGTCCAGGCCCCCGCCATTGTTGGCGCGAAGGAGGTCAAACATATGCTTGAGTGTTAAGCACTGCATATCGGGACGGGTAATAATTCTTAGGATAATTAGATTGTTCTTGTTGGACTTGACCATAAGGATGGTTCATGCCCATTTGAACACATCTAGATCCAGATGCCATCATGGACCCTTCCTCCTTCTTTTTTCTGATTTTTAAAATTACGAATCCACTTTGTATTGCTTGTGTGGTAGCTCTAAGGGTTGCCTGACTTTTCAATCTTACCTGAAATTATGCCATTCTCCACCATTTCTCCGATCTTATTCGCTTCGGCGAAAGGCTTGCCTATTCCGGCGATAAGGTAATGAAAGTAGTCATGTTCTTGAGCCTTGGAGAAAAACATCAATTAATTCGTAGTCTTTCATCGGCAGTTTGACTCTAGCTTCCTGCTCCCTCCATCTTATCGCATATTCCATAAAACTTTTCAAAATGACTTTTTTTTCATATTAGCTAGGGAATTGCTATAAAAAAAATATCGATATTGTATTTGAATTGTTGGTCAAAATCTTGCGCCATGTCATCCCAAACGTGCCAATGAGAAATGTCTTGATCGATAAACTATTCTGAGTCTACGCCCATTAAACTCTCTCCAAAGTAAGCCATAAGAATTTCTTTTTTTCCTCTGCATCCCCTCAACTTATTACAAAATCTTTTCAAATGAGCAACTACATCGCCATGAACATTATACTTATCAAACTTTGGAGTTTTGAACCATATATGCAAGTGGACAACTAGAAAAATGAATAATTCTTTAAATGAGACACTTTTGTGTCCGTCAGACCTTGCATATTCCTTATGTTTTGTTCCAAACTCCTAATTTTCCTTCCAATTTCTTCATGTTCCTCATCCTTAGTGTTTTTCTCAACTTCAGCGGGAGAACTACTTTGGTGGTGGTAAGATATAGGAATATTGAAAGTTAATTTAGGGGCATGAACTTGGCCGTACTGATCGTTGACTATAGGGTCATCATTGGATTTTTATAGTAGTGTCAGTTGAGGAATTGTATTAGTTCGCACAGTTGGCATGAAGAGTGGATTGTTCATCATTGATAGGTTCAACGGGTTTACTGAGGAAGTTCAGCAATATTAGACGTGTTAACTTAGGGTCCAAACCCAGGTGGATAAACCGGATCACTTGTTGAAACTTTGATGGGGCATAACATATTCACATTTAAATATTCTCGAAACGAAGGTGGAGGAGCTTGTCCATTTATCTAATCTTCGTAAATTTCGGTCATCTGTTGTCTTAACATTTTCACCTTTTCTACAGGTACCGGTTCTTGCATAACCATTTGAGTTTGTGCGTCTTCATTTTCCAATTTTGTTCTGTCTTTACGCGTCATTTTTTCATTCCCTTTAAATCTTGTGTTATATTGATGAGATGTCAGCGCTCCTCACAAACCAACCACCTTTAAATTCTTATATTTAAAAACAAAAACGTTTTGGGATTCAACACTTTGAGGATATTAAACACACATTTTATGTGATGCAACTAGATTATTCATATGTCTATAAATAGTTTTGGAAGACTTTTATGTTTCATCCCGGCTTTGGACAACTTCTTATGTCTTTTGGTCCCCTACTTTACTCATTTGAATAATTTGAATGCATTTTAACCGAACCTATTAAAGGTTGCCTATGTATCATGTTTGAACATGAATCAAATCATTACGTACTTCGTGTAGAGAAGTTTCTTTGAAAGGAAAATACTATATTTATTTAACGTAAAACTAAAATATAAATCAAAATGACCAAAATAAAACATCAAAGTACTAAAAAAAATTAAAACAAATTTTGATAAAATGAAACTAAAAAGAAAAAAGAAAAAAATTCAACTCCGACATTTCTTGATCATCAATTTCCCTCTAGGCTAGTGTAGACCTTGAAAAAAGCTTTCGGCAGATGTGGGTCTAGTGCGCGCACCTCTCGACCCAAGCTCTCATCACTCCAATGGACATGGCCACCATAAATATCAATCAAGCTCTCTGTCAACTGAAGCACCTGTCCTTTGGCCTCCTCTATATTCTCGTAACAACTCTGCAACCATTCTTCAGCAATGACAACTGCGTCATGCAAAAGCTCTTCTTGTGCTTAAAGATCTTCAATTTTTTTTATGAAGTTCTCTTTGCTCTTCAATCCATTGCTTTCGGTCGCCACTTCTGCTTGACGCAATATGAAACGGTTTGCTATGTCCCTTTCTTGTCCCATCGAAGACTTTAATTGATTTTGTAACCTGGCTTGTACTTTCATTAAGAGAGTCTTTTCTTTCGTATATTCTTCCTCCTGTTTCTCCATAGCACTTGATACAATGCTTAAATCATGATCTAGGGTTCGAATAGTAGATAGTTTCTTCTTTTGAACCCTTGACTCAATCAATGTAACTCTCTCTTCAAAAATTGCATCACGCCGAGACAACTCTTCTCTAGCATTCTTTAGGTCAGTACTTAGGATATCCAAAGTAGACCTATAATTTCTTTCACCATGAGTCGGTCCTTCTGGATACTGACTTCAATTTCCACTACTCGATCTATGATTTTTCGCGCTGATCCTTTGGGAATTACTTTGAGAGGGGCTCGATCAAATAACCAATGGACGTATAATGGGTCAACTTCTCCTTCAACGCGATAATCTACCATAGATTTTGAATTTAAAGTTTGACTGCCCCCCCAAATCTTTTGGGCTTCTGATTCTTGATCTCGATTCACATGCCACCTCCCACACGAAATTCTGTGTATCCTCGGCCTTAGACAAAATTTGTTTTTGTCCTAGTTGGCGTAGCACCCGGAGGGGTATGTATGGTTGGAACCCGCAAAATCATGTCAGAACAAAGAATGGACGATAAGAAGACATAACAATTACCTCACTAGAAGGAAACCAATGACAGTTCCATGTAATCTTAGATGTCGTCAATTTAAGAAGATAATGTCTCCATGCTTTGACACCTTTTGGCAATGTTTCTCCTAATTCTTTCATCCTGTCCGAGTGGCTGAAAATATAAGTCATCCAATCGGATTTGAAATCTGTTGCAAAAACGATGGCGACAAAAGTGCTCTAGAAACCATATTTGCAATAGAATTCTACAACCTTCAAAAAAGTCTTCCCCTTCTCTACATTTAGTCAAGGCAAAATAAATATCAGCCAACATCATCGGCAAGATAGTGGATTCTTTTTCTTCATCATAACAGTGACTATTCGTGATAGACGAATATCGATTTTTTATCCCTCCTTGGAAAAAATATATATACTAAAAAGGCAACCATTTTTAAGTTGCTTCCATAGTTTGAAAATCCTTATTTCTTTCCATGTCTTGAGTACAAGAATTCTAACTAAACTACTCCATTATCAAAACAATCCTGATGAGGATGGATGATATGCATCTGTTCCAAAAAATTTTTCCCACTAACACTCCTATGGTCTATCTGTGTTTTAGTTCGGCGATCCTTGCCTAACCCTATGAAACCACCCAATTCTTCTAATGTAGGCGTCAACTCAAAATCACTACAGCGAAACACATTGTTTGTAGAATTCCAAAACGGGATCAAAGCCTCGGTTAAACCTCTATTAGGACTAAATATCTTGATATCGGTAAGGAATCCAAGATGTTTGCATATCTTAGTTTGCCTAAACTCATGCATATCGTTCCACCAATCCATGAGTACTTGTGGTGTTTTATCCGTGATCATGAACTTTGGGGGATCATTGACCATTTCGACTGCTTCATTTCCTGGTCTTTTGTTACCTAGTTGATAATTCAAAATCATTTGTTGGAGTAGTTATGAAAAATAAAAATGATTTAGAATGCCTAAAATGGTCATTCTTTTGAAACGAATTTTGTTAACCTCAATTAGGGGAGATTCAGGTTGTTTTCGAAAAGAATGACCAGATAAAGCGACAATTTTGATAAGTGAAAAAAGAGAAAGAAAAATAAAACAATGTGTACATGTATAATTTAGAAGACATATATTATTATTATTAGTATTATGCATTATTTTGATAAAAGCGAAAATAAAATTGAGGACTATGTGTGTATATATAATTATATATAGATGTATATTAATTTCTTTATCTTGAATCATTGGTCGAAAGTGAGTAAAACTAGACATTTCTTCCTTTTGTCGGTTATCATAATGTCGATCAACATTTCTTATACTCTTCCACATGATGCAACAAATAACACAAAAATACACATCATGGTCTTACGAAAAGGTATAGGTCCTAGATAGACTAGGCCTCCATGCCAAGTCTTCTAAGTTAAATGCACATGATGCTAATAAAGTGGAGCCTAGTAAGGATATCATGTCTAAAGGTTTTAGTTCTACTAAAGTTTCACTTGTGGAGAAAAGTATCTAGACTCGCTGTAAAACGAGCGGACAACTCGAGTTAGGGAGTAGCAACGTACCGGTAGCAGCACTTTTCGGCTTTGTGAATGAGTGCTCCCCACCATAAACATGTGTAGCTGAAAATCTTTCACCATGGACCAAAGATGCACTGACTATCTTTATCGAAGCGGGATGCACAATCACAATTCCCATATTATTATTATAGAAGACTCAGAATTGTGTGCGAGAGAAGAGAGTTATAATGCAATTCACATATTATTAAAACATTAAATAAATAAACAATCAGTACATTAAGACAAATAAATACAATATCCAAAAACATAAATAAGTAAATAAATAAATAAATAATAGTCATACATAAATCAATATAAAGCTCGAATTATACTTAAGTCCCTAGCAGAGTGTAACGACCTGTTTAGTCGTTTAAAGCAGCAGATTTTATTTCTGGAAAAACTGTCTGAGTCGACGGAACCCACGACGGACCGTCATGGGCACGACGGGCCGTCGAGG
>NC_028648.1:29905689-29907461 GCF_001406875.1 Solanum pennellii | reverse complement strand
CTTAGTGGGTTATCTGATCAAGGTCAAACACCTCCAGTGTTTTCTGCACCAGCACTTCAGGTTCCAGAAGTACAACAAGAAACTGCTGCGGCTCCCCGCATGGATGTTCCATTGGAAATAGGCATGTTTCCTCGTTTGACTACAGGGCATATAATGACAAGCGATCAGCATGAACTGTTCAGTAAGTTCTTGAAATTGAAACCTCCAGTCTTCAAGGGTGCTGAATCTGAGGATGCCTACGATTTTCTGGTTGATTGTCATGAGTTACTACATAAAATGGGCATAGTAGACCGGTTTGGTGTTGAGTTTGTGACTTATCAGTTTCAAGGGAACGCCAAAATGTTGTGGCGGTCACATGTTGAGTGTCAACCCGCACAGGCACCACCTATGACTTGGGCGTCATTCTCTAGCTTATTTATGGAGAAGTATATCCCCCGGACCTTGAGGGATAGGAGGAGAGATGAGTTCTTGAGCCTAGAGCAAGGCAGAATGACGGTCACTGCGTATGAGGCTAAGTTTCGTGCATTATCTAGGTATGCCACCCAGCTTTGCTTCAGTTCACAAGAGCGGATTCGCCGTTTTGTGAAAGGGTTGAGGTCAGATTTACGGATTTCAGCCTTACAGGTAGCGGCTACAGCGAAATCCTTCCAAGAAGTGGTAGATTTCGTGATAGAGGTGGAGGGAGTGAAGCCAGACGACTTCACCATGGCATCGACATCTAAAAGGTTTCGAAAGGAAGGTGAGTTTAATGGTTCTTACTCTAGAGGACAGGGTTCAGGAGGTTACTCAGTCCGACCAATTCAGTCTTCACTACAGACTGTAGTTGGGGGTCCACCTCAGACCGGTCAACATTTCTCTGAGGTTGGAGGTTATTCCCAGACCTCGTCATTCTCACAGAGACCTATGCTAGACTCCAGAGAATGTTATGGATGTGGGGAGACTGGACATATTAGGAGGAATTGTCCAAAACAGAGTTATAGACCCCCGATAGCTAGAGGTAGAGGTGGTCATGGTAGAGGCCGTTATTCTGGAGGACGTGGTGGCCGAGGTAATGGTGGTCACCAAAACGGCCGGGGTGACGGGCAAACTGGAGCTACTACAACACCACATGGTAGGGGCAACGGGCAGACAGGTGATAGGACCCATTGTTACGCTTTCCCTGGGCGGTCTGAAGCGGAGACATCAGATGCTGTTATCACAGGTAATCTTTTGGTTTGTGATTGCATGGCTTCTGTATTATTTGATCCTGGATCCACATTTTCATATGTATCTTCCTCATTTGCTACTGGTCTTGATTTACATTGCGATTTGCTTGACATGCCTATTAGTGTCTCTACTCCTGTGGGTGAGTCTGTGATAGTTGAGAAGGTGTATAGGTCTTGCCTTGTGACTTTTGTAGGGAGCAATACCTATGTAGATTTGATTATTCTAGAAATGGTTGATTTTGATGTAATTCTGGGTATGACTTGGCTTTCTCCAAATTTTGCAATCTTAGATTGTAATGCTAAAACTGTAACGTTGGCCAAGCCTGGGACAGATCCGTTAGTGTGGGAGGGTGACTACACTTCCACTCCAGTTCGTATCATCTCCTTTCTTCGTGCTAAGAAAATGGTTAGTAAAGGGTGTTTAGCGTTCTTGGCACACCTCAGGGATGATACTACCCAAGTACCTTCAATTGAGTCAGTTTCAATAGTCTGTGAGTTTTCGGATGTGTTCCCTACAGACCTTCCTGGTATGCCACCGGATAGGGATATCGACTTTTGCATTGATCT
>NC_028648.1:29904856-29905366 GCF_001406875.1 Solanum pennellii | reverse complement strand
GACTGCCTTTCGAACCAGGTATGGGCATTATGAATTCTTGGTAATGTCCTTTGGACTAACGAATGCCCCTGCTGCTTTCATGAGCTTGATGAACGGGATTTTTAAGCCATATCTAGATCTCTTTGTGATCGTATTTATTGATGATATACTGATATACTCCAAGAGTAAGAAAGAACATGAGAAGCATTTGAGAATTGTGTTGGAAAGGTTGAGGGAGGAAAAGCTTTATGCCAAATTCTCCAAGCGTGAGTTTTTGCTAGATTCAGTGTCCTTCTTGGGGCACGTGGTTTCTAAGGATGGAGTGATGGTGGATCCTTCTAAGATCGAAGTAGTGAAGAATTGGGTAAGACCTACTAATGTGTCAGAAATAAGAAGCTTTGTTGCTTTAGCCAGTTACTACCGTCGATTTGTCAAGGGATTCTCTTCCATTGCTTCCCAATTGCCGATATTGACTAAGCAGAATGTTCCATTTGTATGGTCGGATGAATGTGAGGAAAGCTTTCAGAAACT
>NC_028648.1:29870821-29899610 GCF_001406875.1 Solanum pennellii | reverse complement strand
TCGTCTTCAACTCAACCGCAACTCTAGCCAGTCTTCATTACACCGGATTTCAGGGTGAGCTGAAGCTTCTAGCTTGGACTGGATCTACTTTCTCATGTCTTGATGCCTTGAAGTTCCGGCATGGACTAGCTTTTGTTTATTTTAGCTTCTTAGAATACTTTTAGTTTAGTAATTTGATCATAGATGTTCTTGTGGTGATGACTTCCAGATTTTGGGGAATAATAGATGTTGAATTTTAGAAGTTATTGAATTGGGTAAGGAATTCTGTTGACCGAGTGGAAGGTGTTAGGCACCCCACGAGTCTCGTGGTTCTAGCACAGTCACTTTATTGACTTTGGTATGACTTGACTTAATTTTGAGTATTATATTATTTAACTTAATAATAAAAATATTTTTACTTTATTCTCTCATTTATATTAAACCTATTAAAAAATGTTTTATTTATTTTAAATCTATTAAAAATTATTTTATTATTTTCGGTATGTGTGTATTAATTCAAAATGTGAAACACTAATTTTTATTTATTACCTATTATTCATTTTATTATTTTTTTATTTTTTTGCTTTTACATATTTTGTATATATATATATATATATTTATTTATTTAATGTTATTATGAGTAAAATTTATATAGCTACTTTTAAAAGTTAGAAATTAGAATTTGTGTAGGAAAGAAAAAGATTTTTAGAGTTCAAATTAATTTAGGATTGTATTTTTTTTTAGATTTTAAAAATAGGAAACTAAAATCTTATGAGATTTGAAATTAGTTTTAGTCACAAATATTCTAAATAAATTAGAACTATATTTAAATTTTTTAAAGAAAAGATTTTGACTTTTATTTTAATTTTTAATTTTNCTTTTCAACCGTCGGTTCATTCCTTTTCTATTTTTTTGGTTTTCAATTGTCTTATTATTATTATCATTATTATTATTATTATTATTATTATTATTATTATTATTTTATTTTATTTTATTATTATTATTATTTATTTTTTTACGTTTTGTTTCTTTTTATGTGTATTTATTTCTATTTTTATGTATACTTTGTTAACCTTCTGTCTTTTTATTTTATTTTATTGTTCTTATTTTATTTTATTTCTTAATTTATTTCTGTTTCATTTTATTTTCTCTTTCTTTTTTTTTTAATTCTTCTTTAGTTCACGTTTGTTTTTTTCTCTTATTCTTTCTCATTTTATTTTTTTTAATTAATATTTCTAATTACTTGTTTTTTATCCTTAACCTAAATCTCTAAGTTATATTCATATATTATTTTATTATATACCTTAATAATCTGAATTAAAAATATATATATATATTCTGCATAGTTTTTCTAAGTCGCTAATCACTTAAGCTTTTATTTATGTCCTAATTCAATAAGTCTACAAATAATCTTAAAAAAATAAAAAGAAATTCTTAAGTGAAAACTAGGCTCCAAGAAACATTAACTATTAAAACACAAATCAATTTTAATATATATTTCATTTAAAAAGCTTAGACAATAATAATAATACAAAATTGTATGATACAACTTTTATTATATATTACTTTTTAGCAAGAAGCATTTTTTATTCCATTTTCCTGAACGTTCGTAATATTTTTTAAAAAAATTAATAAATCACAACATGGATCACATATTAATACTATTCAAAGAACTTCATATTATTACTATAAGCTTCAAATTTTCATACAAAATTCCATTTAAATAATTCGTGGATTTAGAGTTACCTCGATATGAAAATGGATACCACAAAAACAACAACTACGATCTACTGATTTGCAAAGTTAATAATTGTTAAGTATCTTTAAGAGCTACAAGACCAAAATCGTGAACAATACCTCAGATTATAACTCAATTCTTAGGATAAAAATCACTTTTTGACTCTTTTCTCTTTGTTATCGTACTTTTTTTTCCGTAATCTTCTCTGTGTTTTTCAATTTCAGCTTTAGTCTCCGTGTATTTTTTTTCAACTGAACGTGTGTTTTTATAATAGTTTTGGGTAAGAGTCTAATGCTAATTAAAAGGAATGTAGTAGAGTGGGATTACGATTTAATTTGAAAATTAGTTGAGAATATTGTGGTTGAGATAATGATAAAAAATAAAAATAGTAATATAAAACTAATAAAATAATATAATATAACAAAGAAAAAGAATCTAAGAAAAGTGAAAATGAGAAAAAAATAAAAATAAAACTTGAGAAAGATTGTATGTTTTTTACAAAAAAACGTGCAAAATTAATAAAAAATAAAAAATAAAAATACTAAATAGGTAGAGGTTTTTTAGTAAAATTAGTTATAAGTGTTTGAGATTAATTAGGATAAGGTAAGACAATTTGTTATTTTTAGAACTTCTGTTTTCTTTTCTTTTTCCATACTTTCCCAATATATTTCTATATTATTTTTAGACTAGATAGAAATAACTTAAATTTCCAAATATATTAATCATTTTTTTATTATTATTAAACTATAAGTGATCTTATAATTTGTATTAAATTGGTGTAAAATATTTATGTTTTGGTAAAAATTTAGGTGTTCACAATCATTACATTCATAGGTTAAAAAGTGCAGAAAATTAAAACTCTTCATCACTATCTACTTCATGAGGTTTACTTAGACCTCTCCGTTACACATAATATATTAATAGCTAGTATGCATAGACTCCTCGTATAAAAAGATTACATAGTCTTTTACTTTTATGCCACATATAGATAGCATACATAATATAGTCTTAATACGAAAGTCTCATTTTAAACCATCTAAAAGGATTAAACCAATATGGTCAAACCTTTACACAAAAGTAGAAATGCCACTTAGTGCTTACAACAATATCTTGAAACAACATGAATGACATAATTGTCTTTAGACTATAACAATGTAACATAGGTAGAGTGAGAGAAAAAACATCATCCTCGGAACATGAGGACATACCCACACTTGGAGAAGAGATCCAAGCCTTCCTTCAAAGTGTACTCGAACACTTCAACGATCGGAACCTAAAATATTGGGGGAAAATGGAGAGAAATAGGGTTAGAACAACATTCGTACTATGTATGGAATCATATGCACATACAACATAGAAATCATGCTAAGAAGGAACATTTTCTAAAAGCATGCCAAGTTATTTTGAAATGTCTTATGGACAATACAAGAATACATATAACACAATAATCATACATTTCTAAACGATACAAGCATTTTCAACACAATACCAACCTACTTAAGTTAAGCCAAGTAAACATATAGATAGCATAAAAAAACACATAGTAAATGCAACTCTACCATCATAGTATAACCATAAAACATATTCATGAGCATATAACATTACAACATAAGTAAAGGCCCTTATCCATAACCTTTCACCAAGTCCACTAGTGCAATAGTAAATTGAAGCCCCATAACCTCACTCAACCAAGCAAACTATTCAAAGGATCATGAACAATGTCCAACTCCACCTATCATATCATCATAAGTATTCCTCCTCAAATTTAGAAATATAGATTATTAACATGAAATATCAATATAAGCAAAACATTTATTTCATACGAGCATAACACATATAGGAATATACTTTTAAGACTTTCATCAAGACTAACTAGTGCAATGTATAGGTAGTGTCCCATACCCCTACCTAGATTAAGTCAAACACCTTAGGTCATCCTAGATAGAGTTCACTTTATTATTTTTTTTTTACTTTTGGGACATATTTCCTTAACCGACAAAGACCACATAAGCTATTCTGGAATCTAGTGTCATGAAACCCTACACCGAAAGAAGGTGGAATACTTGCCAAGGTAGTACAAAAACATGAACATACCATTTGGATCCACTAGCTAGTAATCTTATGGGGGAAACATAGTCTATGAACTAGGAGATGTGTTTGGGACCCTCTTTATGCTACATGCATTATAGTCTCCAATCTCATTACTACAATAGTGATCCTACCTTTCGTATGTGTGAAGTGGTTTTCCATACTACTGGGTCACTCGTTGCTAAGCTAGAGTTCCTTTTTGAAATGTCTTTCATTAATTATCATAACTTAGTTTAGGTCATAGGAGACTACTCCTTATATAATCATAGTCTTTAGATTATTAGTAATTACATGAGAACATCCTTCCGATGCAACTCACACAGTTGAGGTTAGCACATTTACATTACCATATCATAATAAGGCATGTAGGTATTTCAATACCAACCTTATATCAGTACATCCTAGCAAACAATTTACAAGCCATAAATCAAGACATTTAAATTCATAATCATACCAACCAAAATAAATTTTACATAAGGTGTACTTCAATAGATCTTTATTAGTATACACAAGAAATCATAATTGAAGTAAAGGTTTGAGATCACAAGACTTACCCAAATCTCTTTCACAAGCCATCACCCAATGTTTTACCATAAACAGTCAAATTCAACTGAAAAATGGGTGTAATATTATTTAAAAAAATAGTAATTAATACAATAATGAAGTCAATTGAATCACTACAAATCTATTCATCAATAGTTCATAACCTAGGGTTAGGGACTTGTGTCAACTTCATGTTCTATTCCACAAACTAGGTTAGCTCATCAAGAACTAGCATAACTGAATCATAATACATAATAATCTATGCATAATAATAAAAATAAACCATAGAAAACATAATTTAGAAAGTAAATTTCGTAATAGGAAGAAACCCATAAAAATTTATCTTTTTGAAAATAAATTTTGGAAGAACCCTTTTGGTAATGGAATCACAAAGGTGAAAGGATCACATACCCTGTTAATTGTTGAATAATTATGGAGAAATTCACCCTCCTTGATTCCCTAATTACCTTGACCAAGACCTTCAACGGAGTTCTTCTTTTTGTGAGAGAGAAAGAAGATACAAAGAAAAGCAATTGTGTTTTGGAATTGTGGGAGTTAGGTTAGTTTAATTAATCTTAGGTCTTTATATAAATCATTAAATAAATTAATTAGAACTAACCTTACCTCTAAATAATTACCTAACCAGCTATTTAATTAAATGATATAACTTAAAATTAACAAAAAAATTGCAGGCCTGACCTACGGGTTATACTTAGTCCACTGGCCTTTGGACCAACCGTCTTGCATTTTTGTTATTTTGGTCAGAAACTAGCCAAATTTTCCATTTCGTCAAAATAGTTTAGTCTTCATCATCGTAGGTATCGACGCACCATTGAATGACTTACGCCTTATCGTCTGCAACTCGTTGATGGCTACTATCTCAGGAAAACTTTTATCCAAATTGGTAGTGTCCTCCTAAACGACACTATGGTTTGTCCTTGAGGAGTCTTACCCGGATATTTTGATACTAAACAAACTCTAATATGTATTAGACGCCATATCTCCAAATCTCATCAAATTTTTACTCATAAAGCCTCGTCAAAAAGACAAAGGCACACCAGCTCCTTTTTGCACTCGTCTCCGGACATAGTTGATGTACCTTGATATTTTAAATGTAAAACTTCCTAAATGATTTTTATACATTATTATTGACATTAATACAGTGTTATTGACATTAGACACTCATGTGAGGCTATAGATTATGGTTTAGACTTTCAAAGCGTTACAACAAGTGCCTAGTTGGACAAGAAAATTATTATGATTGTGGTATGAGTTGCAACATGAAGAGGGATTTCCCTATGACGAAGGATAAAGGAAGGGAAAATTTTCAAGCACAAGAAAGTTTTCAAAATACCGATTCTCCTAAGAAGAATCGCTTATATGATCTCAAATCCCGAGGAGATCAAGAGATCTCTTCGGATGTTGTTGCCGGTATGTTGCAAGTATTTGCAATTAATGTATATACATTTTTAATCCCGCTGTCACTTTGTCTTTTGTGACTCCTTTTGTGTCTATGGAATTTGATATGCTTCCTGATGTCTTAGATGAACACTTTTTTGTTTCTCCCAAGGTGGGTGATTCAGTAGTTTCTAAAAGAGTCTATAGGTTTTATCCTATTTCCTTTCCCAATAGAGTTAATTAGTGGATTTGATAGAACTTGATATGATGGATTATTTATTTTATGTTTGTGATAGATTGGTTACATTCTTTCTTTGCCTAAATTGATTGTAGAACAAGGGTACTTATATTTCAATTTCCTATTGAATTCTTTTTGAATGGAAGGGAGGAAACTCAAACTCTAGGGGTAAGATCATTTCATGTCTTACACATTATAAGTTGATTGCAAAGGGTTCTCTTTATCATATAGTGAGGGTCAAGCATCTTGAATCCTAGATCCCATCTTTAGAGTCGATCCGCGTAGTGAAAGGAATTTATGGAAGCCATTCCCAATGACTTGCCAAGAATTCCTCCCTAACAGGAAATTGACTTCAGCATATATTTATTTCTTGAAACACAACTTATTTCAATCCCTCATTATCGGATGGCCCCGGCTGAGTTGAAAGAATTAAAGGTTCAACTCAAGGATTTGCTAGATAAGTGTTTTATTCAACCAAACATATTTCCATGGGTGTTCTAGTATTGTTTTTGAAGAAGAAGGATGGTTCTTTGAGAATGTGTATTGACTACCTCAAATTTAACAAGGTCACTATAAAGAATAAGTACCCATTCCCTAGGATTATTAATGATTTTTTTTATCAACTCCAAGCAGCGAGTTATTTTTCAAAAAAAAAAAAACTTTTGGTGGAGTTATAACATACTAAGATTAAGAGGTATTGATATGCCGAAAACTCCATTTTCAAAAACATATGGTCATTTAGAATTCCAAGTCATGTCTTTTGGTCTAACAAATGACACGATAGATTTTATGGACCTTATGACTCGAGTTTTTAGAAGTTATCTTCATTCGTTTGTGATTGCCTTGATTGACGACATCTTGATATACAGGAGTGAGAATGATCATATGATCCATTTGAGGATAGTTTTGCAAGTCCTCAAGGATAACAAATTTATTGTTAAATTTGGTAAATGTAAGATCAGTTGCTTTTCTCGCTCACATTTTCTCTATTGACGGGGTAGAGATCAATCCGAGAAAGACAAAAGTGGTCAAAAGTCGTCGTACACCTTTTAGCCCTATCTGCATCCAAAGGTTTTTGGGATTGGCCGGTTACTATAGGAGGTTTATTGAGGGATTTTCATCCATCGCATCTCCATTAACGTCCTTGACACAAAAAAAGTCCAAATTCAAATGGTCGGAATAATGTGAAAGACTCCTCTCAAGGATAACTAGTGCAAATGCTTAAGTAGAGTCACATACCCCTACCTATACTAAGCTAGACCCCTTAGGTTGTCCTAGTTAGAGTTCAATCCCTTAATTAGTTTTAGTTTTTTGGAACATCTTGCTCTAACCGAAACTGACCGAATGAGCTAGTGTGGAATCCGGTGTCATAAAACCCTACACCGAAAGAAGGCAGACTACTTCTCAAGGTAATACCAAAACATAAAGCATAGTGACTACGTAAACCCACTAGCTAGTATTCCTGTGGGGGTCACATAGTTAAAGAACTAGGAGATATAGTTGGGACCCTCTTTATGCTCCATGCATTGTAGTCTCAAATATCAAGAGTATTTAAGTGCTCCTACCTTCCCTGTGTGGGAAGGGAATCTCCTCAATCTAGTTCTCTCGGTGCTAAATTAGAGTCCCCTTTTGAAATATCTTTAAGCCTTTAATTATAAATCCTAGCTTGGTTTAGGTCATAGGGTCAAACCCGTGTATAATCATCATCATCAATGGCTAAATAAGAATTGTATGAGTATAAGTCCATTTATTAAAATTCATGTAAGTGAGGTTAGTACATTAGCATTTTGTACAATAATAATGTACATCAATAGTCATCACCATCCTTATAACACATACACCTTAATCAACCTCACAACATAGTCAAAAAATTTCAATTCAACATCATACCACCCTCTCAATCCTAATACAGGGCATACTCCTATATAACATCATGACTTAACCACAATTAATCACAATTGGAAGTAAAGATAGAGATCATAAGACATTCGAAGTCTTCTTCATAGTTCATCATTTAGGCCTTACCATAAACCCTAAATTCAATTAAATTCAAAGGTGTCAAATCATAATTCAGTAATGAACATGATAACAAGACTAAGAGAGTCACTACACCATAATTCAATACTAAATCAAAGCTTAATACATGATACTTAGGTCAATTCTCATAACCTAGATAACTTCTCAAGAACTAGTATGAAAGGATACATAACATACTAATTTTTTTTTATGATTAGTGTAACAACATAATCTAATAGTGATTTAACCAATAATCAAGTCAATTGAATCAATCCTAACGTAATTCAAATAAAGATCAAACCTAGGGTTAAGGGTTAAGGATAATGTCATTCTATTTAGATCAAACCATCACAAATTACCATAATCAAGTTAAAATAAATGTTAATATATTCATTATATAGTACAGAATCTATCATCAACTCAGTTCATAAAATCAAATTTGTAATTGAACGAAACCCACTTGAAAACACAACCTTTAGAAATACATTGAAGGAGCCCTTTGGGAAAAGAAGTCTCAAAGATGAATTAGATCCCATACCTTAACGTTTGATGAAGATTTGATGGTTAAATCTCCCCTTTCAAGCCCCAAAACCTTCCCCTAGCTTGACTTTAATGGTGTCTTCCAATAGAGAGAGAAAGAAGAGAGAAGGAAGAGAGTTTATTTTGTGAGGTATGTTTTGACTAATGAGGGTTGGGGGTCTTTATATTGCGGCTTAATTAACCTAATTTGATTCCCTTAAACCACTAATCAAATAACCTCCTAACTAAATAAATGAAACAAACTTAAAACTGTGCAGGAAAGTTGCAGGCCCATCGATGAGACCTCGATCGACAGACATTTAGTCCATCGACGACCAGTCCTCCCTTCCGTGCTACACTACCATCTTTCTTGTCAGAGACTATGCAATTAGGGTTATTCAATGAAAAGTCTAAATGTTTGTAGACGGTTGTCAATGACGCCCCATCAACCCACACATGAATCATCGACTGTGTCTTGTAGTTAGACAATGCCCAAGAAGTGTTGACACCAATGTGCAAGGGTCCTCCTCTAGGACCCTTGCTTGGTCCTTGTGGAGTCGTACCCAAACGTTTCGAACACAAATCATATTGAACACATGATTACACCCATTCCAAATAATTTCATGAATTTTCAACTTCTAAAAGCGCATCAAATAGGCTCAGGAACGCTAGTACCTCACTAGAACTAGTTTTCGAACGTCATGGACGTTCTTGAATGTTTTTGTTCTTAAGCTTTCCAAATGACCTATATTCATTAGAATAAGTATTAAAACAGTGTTTATACCCCAATACACCAATTTTATGCTTTAAGACTCGTCTTGGATTTTTGAAATGTTACATTATCCTTCCCTTAGGAAAATTCGTCCCCGAATGACGCTAAAATTCTTTTGAAGGAAGGAATAGACTCAAGACTAGCAAGCCAAAAAATCAACAATATCAAAACAAAATATATCATATGATTTAAACAAGGCAATTTAAAAACATCAATTACCAAACATAAGGCTCAAACACTTCATCAGGAGGTATTTCCTTCTCACAAAACACATGAACTCAACATGCATTACATGAGTCAATTAGCACAAAGTTCAACTTATCAACATGCTATATATATCATTTCATAATGACTCACAATATCAAAATGCACAACATAACTCAAACAAACCAAAAGGCAAAAATTTGAAGTTTTGGGCACCAATTCATTGTAACTTACTATAAAGCAACCCAAAAATGCACATTTTTGCAAGACTTCACCAAAAATCATGAATTTTCAGTTTCTAGCCATATTTATATTATTAAAAATAATGACTAACCTTAATTATAAAAAAGATGAGGGTAACAGGACTTCATGTCGACCTCGGCCTACCATGTCGCATACTCAACTAGGCGATTCTTCCATAACACTTTTACGGAAACCACCTCTTTATTTCTTAACTTCTTGACTTGCCTATCATGAATTTGAACCGGAACTTCCTCATAATAGAGATTATCCTTCAAACCAAGACCATCAATAGGAAGAATAGACTCGGGATCAACAATACACTTTTTAAGTGTGGAAACATGGACAACCGGATAAACCGAAGCAAATTCACTAGTAAGTTTCAATTCATAGGCAACTTTATAAACTCTTTGAAAGATTTCATAGGGACCTACATAACGAGGACTCAACTTTCCTTTGTTGCCAAATCTAACCACCCCCTTCATAGGTGAAATTTTCAAATACACCTTAGCCCCTTCTTCAAACTCCAAATCCCTTCTCCTATGATCGGCATCAGACTTTTTACGACTATAGGCTGTTTTCAACCGGTTCCTTATGATATGGACCTTTTCCAAAGTATTATAAACTAAATTGGGACCAATAAGAAAAGGCTCTCCCACTTCAAACCATCCAAAAGGAGACTACACCTCCTACCATACAAGGCTTCATAGGGAGCCATGGAAATGGATAAATGAAAACCATTATTATAAGGAAACTCCACCAAAGGCAAATGCTTATTCCAATTTCCCTTAAAATCAATGATACAAGCCCTAAGCATATCCTGAAGGGTTTAAGTAGTGCATTCCGCTTGACCATCCATTTGGGGATGAAAAGCGGACTCAAATTCACCTTTACCCAACCCTTTGTTGGAATGACCTCCGAAACTTAGATGTGAATTGTGCACCCCGATCTGATATGATGGATAATGGAATACCATGGCGACACACAATCTCATCTATGAAGATCTTAGCATAATCATCCGCCGAATAAGTAGACTTGATGGGAATATAGTAAGAGGACTTGGTAAACCTATCCACAACCATCCATATATAATCATATGACATTTGAGTCCGAGGTAAACCCACTACAATGTCTATATTGATGTCGTCCCTTTTCCAAGTAGGAATTTGGATCTCTTGTAGTAAGCCACCCGACTTTTGGTGTTCGACTTTTACTTTTTGGAAATTTTGACACTTTGAGACAAACTCCTCTATGTCCTTCTTCATACCTTTCCACCAATATACTTCCCTAAGGTCATGGTACATTTTCATCGAACCAAGATGAATTGAGTAGCAGAACCCATGGGCTTCTTCAAGGATATGGTTCCTCAACCCACCTACATTGGGAACAGAGTCTTCCTTGGCACCTTAAAATACCACCCCCCTAGGAATAAAGTATCGTTAAGCTTGCCAAGGACCGATTCCTTGAGCTGCATCAATGATTTTTCAAGGTGTTGTTTGGTCTTCACCTCAACTACCAATGATGACTCGGAGTTATTTTGACCATGAAACCACAATCCGGAGAATCTTCTACTCCCCCCAACCTAGAAAACCTATGAACATCCTTCACTAGGTGTTTCTTGGCTTCGTCAATATGAGATACACTACCTATAGTCATACGACTTAGGACATCCACAACCACATTAACCTTGCGGGGTAATAGAAGACACTCATGTCATAATCTTTCAATAATTTAAAGCACATTCTTTGTCGAGATTTTACTCCTTCTGGGTAAAAACAAATTGGAGACTCCTATGGTCGTTAAATACATCCACATGAACCCATACAAGTAATGCCTCCATATTTTCAAGGCAAACATCACTGCCGCTAACACAAGGTCATAAGTTGGATAGTTTCTCTTATACACCTTAAGTTGCCTAGAATCATAGGATATCACCTTCCCATGTGAAATAAACACAAACCCTAGACCCGCACGAGATGCATAACAATACACTACAAACCCCTTTTGTACCCTCCGGTAAGGTCAACACCGGAGTGGAAGTAAAACTATCTTTTAACAGTTGAAAACTGTTCTCACATGCCTCCGACCACTCAAATTTCTTCCTCTTTTAGTTCAAAGTATTCAAGGGAGATGCAATGGACGCAAAAACATCCACAAAACTCCAATAATAACCCGCCATACCCAAGAAACTCCTGATATTTGTTTGAGTCATGGTCTAGGCAAATTTGTCAGCACCTCCGTTTTCCTTGGATAAACCTCATCTCTCTCCCTCGAGATGATATGAGAAAGAAATGTCACCGACCTAAACCAAAACTCAGATTTGCTATATTTAGAGAAAAAATGATATTCTCTAAGGGTTTGCAATACCACCCTCAAATGAGCCATGTGATCACTCCTATTGTTCAAATATACCAAGATGTGGTCAAAGACTACATTGAAAAATGAATCTAGGTAATTTTGAAACACCCTATTCATTAGGTCCATAAACGCCGCCGGAGCATTAGTGAGACCGAAAGACATTACCAAGAACTCATAGTGCCCATACCAAGTCTAAAATGCCATCTTTGGTACATCCTCACCCCTTACACTAAGACTTGAAATACATCGACCTCAAGTCAATCTTAGAAAAGTAGCTTGCCCTTGGAGTTAATCAAACAAGTCGTCAATCCGAGGGAGAGGATACTTGTTCTTGATTGTGACTTTATTGAGTTGGCAGTAGTCAATAACATTCTTAAAGACCTATCTTTCTTCTTCACAAACAAAACCGGAGCACCCTATGGAGAAATACTAGGTCTAATAAAGCCTTTGTCTAGTAAATCCTTGAGTTGTGCCTTCAACTCTTTCAATTCTGCCTAATTTATCCGATAAGGAGGAATTGAAATGGGATTTGTATTCGGTAGAAAATCAATACCAAAATCAATTACCTGTTCGGGAGGAATATCGGGAAGGTCATCAGGAAAAAGCTCCAGAAATTTACTCACTACGGGGACCGACCCAATGGGAGGATTTTCAGAGTCTAGATCTTGGATTCATACAATATGGTATAGACAACCTTTATAGATCATTTTGGATTTTTTAAGACAAGAGGTTATACGACCTCTAGGAGTAGATTTTTCCCCCTTCCACTCAACAACGGGTTCATTTGGAAAGTTAAATCTCACCATCCTCGTCCAACAATAAATAGAAGCAAAGAAAACATGCAACCAATCCATACCCCAATATAACATCAAAATCAAGCATATCGAGTTCTACTAGTTCAAAATAAGAAACTCTATTGTGAAACAATATAGGACAATTTCTATAAATCCTTTTTGCAACAACTGACTCACCCACCGGATTAGACAATATAAAAGGTTCAAGCAAAATATTAGGTAAAATATCCAACTTTTTGAATACTAGAGGAGTAACAAAGTATAAAATAGCATAGAGGTCAAGCAAGGCATAACATCAATAGAGAAAACTTTCAACATATCAGTCACCACATTGGGAGAACTCTCTTGCTCACTCCTAAAGCGGAGAGCATAGAAGTGGTTCTTCTTTGGAGCTTCATTTGAACCACCAACTT
The DNA here is from genome assembly GCF_001406875.1 of Solanum pennellii. Classification (NCBI taxonomy): domain Eukaryota; kingdom Viridiplantae; phylum Streptophyta; class Magnoliopsida; order Solanales; family Solanaceae; genus Solanum; species Solanum pennellii. Next base: position 29,886,310 of record NC_028648.1, on the reverse strand, counting down.
GAGCTTGACCACTACCCTTGTCTTGACCCCTCACATTAGGGCAATCTCTAACCTTGTGCCTGCTTTTTCCAAAACTAAAATAATTGTCTGTCCCCTCAAGGTAATTACACTAGTGCTTCTTGCCACACTTTCCACAATTTGGATTCTCGATTTGTGAATTAGTACCTTTTTCCTTCATCCACTTAGTTTAAACACCCTATAAGCACTAGCCTTTGGGAACTTGGAAGGAACTTGACTTGAAACCCATTTCTTAAAGCTAGGCTTGTCTTGTATCTCAAGCCTATTCATCGAAGAACCTCCATCAAAAGATCTTGCCCTTTAGCATCTCTACTCTTCCTCATAGCCTCTACCTCTTCCACATTCTTGGCATGCACCATAAGATGAGAAATGTTCATTTTGTCATGTAGCATAGCCGAATGATACTCCACTTGCAAATCATCCGACACCCCAGTCACAAAATGTCTCATTTCATCTCTAGGATCGAAAACAAAAGTAGGAGCATATTTCGACAATTAAGTGAATTTCAAAGAGTATTCATGAACACTCATACCTCCTTGGCGAAGGTTGATGAACTCCACCACCTTAGCCTCCCTCTTCTCCGTAGGAAGGAACTGATCAAGAAAAGCCTTCTTGAAGATCTCCAAAGTCAGAGGACCACCTCTCAAAGGTCTATTGTCTCTCCTTTAGACAAACCATGCTTGAGCCACATCCTTGAGATGATAAGTGGTCAAATAGGCCTTCTCACTCTTGGACAACCCTATAGCAAAATGCATCTTATAGACTTCATCGATATATTCTTGGGGGTCTTTCTCAACCTTAGACCCGTAGAAAGTAAGAGGGTTCATTCGAGTGAAGTTCCTTAGATGGAATGTCATAGTAGTGACTTGTTGATGAGGATGGGGTACAAGATCCCGGTTGGCTTGGGCCGTCATAGCTTGGGCTTGAACAGTCGTGGCTTGAGCATATTGGATGAGGCAAGCCCTTATATCTCCATCTGTCAAGGGTGGAGGATTAACCGGATCTTGTTCCATATTACCATCTTCTTCAAGTGGAGGAATTTGTTCACCACGGGGAGGAGCTCCCGCATTGGCAATTTCCTCTTCAAGTATTCGTTCTGTATTCCTTCGAGTGATCATTCTTCCTATAAGAACAACAATAAGATTAGATGCAAAAGAAACGATAAGTATACTCTAATGGCACGATACAAGATTTCCAAGAAAAGAAGAGTTTTCAAGGCATCATGTAGTTTCCCGCCCATAAGTGTGGTGCGCTTCAGAAGTATGAACACGAACTTATATAGACGTGGTTGAGAGAGACATTGACTCTAAGATAATTCCACCTCATGCTCTGCTACAAAGTTTGTAATATCAGGGTTAACCCTCTAGACGTAACCGGCGTTGTCGTCCTTTTTGAGGACTAATACTAGACTCTTCGTTTACATAATAACATTCATAAGTCGAATTTAACGAATAATTTAAAACTTTTATTGCTTATACTTTGAGGTTTACATAGACCTCTACATACACAAAATTATATATATATCGAGTATACATAGACCCTTCCTATAGTAAGGTTACATAGCTTTCTACCTTTATTGCACATACATATATAAGATCAAAAATAGTCTTAAGGATTGTCTCATATCATACCATATTAATGATCATAGTAATTTGGGCATAGCCCTACATCAATGTAAAGAAGACACATATAATCTTATAACTCAAATGAAAGTGGAATGAACATAAGAGTTTTAGAAAAACAAAGCAACTCCATAATCAAGATAATGACATCGCCCTCGGAAAGTGAGGACCTACCCACTTAGATGATAGAGAATATCCAAGATTCTTCAAGTCGTCTCGAATGAGCCTTCAACAACCGGAACCTAAAATATTTGTGAAAGAGGAAGAAAATTGGGTTAGTATGCCATTTGTACTAAGTATGAGACCACATGCACATATATGATCAAAACATGTTAAACAGGGACATTTAGTTAAACCATGCTATTTTACCCTTTAAAGGTCTTATGCATAATCAAGCAAGTCATACCAAGTAACAAAACATTCATACTAACTCAAACAATTAATATGCGTATTATCATACTTGAACCCATAATCTACTACAACCCTATCATCAAGGAATGACATCACAAGCATGAATAAGACTACATTTCATTGTAACAAAGCAAGACAATTACCCATGAAGTCCTATCAAGTCAACAAGTGCAATAACCAAGCAAAGCCCCATAACCTTACTCAATCAAGCAACCCAACAAGAATCATGACTAACACCCGACTTCACATAACATGACATTTAGATATACATTTGATATTACTTTACCAATATAACCCAAAATATAATAAAAAGTGAATTAATAAATATATAGTATCAACAATGTATAAATTCATCATATACGTATCATATATCATCCTAAACATAAACATACATAAGAACATCCTCCTAAGACTCCCCTCAAGGATAACTAGTGCAATGCTTAGGTAGAGTCCCATACCCCTACCTAGACTAAGCTAGACCCCTTAGGTTGTCCTAGTTAGAGTTCAATCCTTTAATTCATTTTACCTTTTGGGAACATCTTTCTCTAACTAACATAGACCATGTGAGCTAGGGTTAAATCCGGTGTCGTAAAACCCAACACTAAAAGAAGGCGGACTACTTGCCAAGGTAGTACCAAAACATAAAACATAGCGACTACGTGGATCAACTACCTAGTATTGCAATATGGGCAACATAGTTCAAGAACTAGGAGATATAGTTGGGAACCTCTTTATGCTCCATGCATTGTAGTCTCCAATCTTAATAATACTTATGTGATCCTACCTTCACTATTTGGGAAGGGACACTCGTCAATCTATTCAACTCGATGCTAATCTAGAGTCCCTTTTTGAAATCTCTTTAAGCCTTTAATTATCAATCATAGCTTAGTTTAGGTCATAGGTTCTACCACTTGTATAGTAATCATCATCAATGTCTCAATAAGAATTGTATGAGTATAATTCCATTCATTACAATTAATATAAGGGAGGTTAGCATATTAGCATTTCGTATCATAATAATGCATATCAATAATCATCACCATCCTTATAACACATACACCCTAATCAACCTCACAACATAGTCAAGACATTTCTATTCAACATCATACCACCCTATAAATCCTAATAAAAGGCATACTTCAATATAACATCATGACTTAACCACAATTAATAACAATTGGAAGTAAAGATAGATCATAAGGCTTACCAAGTCTCCTTCATAGTTTATCATTTAGGCCTTACCATAAACCCTCAATTCAATCAAATTTAGAGGTACAACATCATAATTCAATAATCAACATGGTAACAAGACTAAGAGAGTCACTACACCATAATTCAATACTAAATCAAAGCTTAAGACCATATACTTAGGTCAATTCTCATAACTTCGATCAATTCTCAAGAACTAATATGAAAGGATACAAATAAACCTAATTTTTTATGATTAGTGTAAAAACATAATATAATAGTGATTTAACCAATAATCATGTCAAAATTGAATCAATCCCAATGTAATTTACATCAACATCAAACCTAGGGATAAGGGTTAAGGATCATCTTCTTCAATTTAGATCAAACCATCACAAATTACAATAATCAAGTTGAAATAAATGCTATATATTCATTATATCCTAAAAAACCATAAAACACTCAGTTCATAACATTAAATTCGTAATTGAATGAAACCCACTTGAAAACACAACCTTTAGAAATACATTGAAGGAGCCCTTTGGGAAAAGAAGTCTCAAAGATGAATTAGATCCCATACCTCAATGTTTGATGAAGATTTGATGGTTAAATCTCCCATTTAAAGCCCCAAAACCTTCCCCTAGCTTAACTTTAATGGTGTCTTCCAATAGAGAAAAGAAGAGAGAAGGAAGAGAGTTTATTTTGTGAGGTGTGTTTAGACTAATGAGGGTTGGGGGTCTTTATCTTGCGGATTAATTAACTTAATTAGATTCCCTAACGCCCCTAATTAATAAACTAACCCCCTAATTAATTAAGTGAAACCAACGAAAAATGTGCAGGAAAGTTGACGGCTCATCGACTAGACCTCGACCTACGGACCGTTGGTCTATTGACGAGAAGGCCTCCTTTCTGTTCTGCACAACTGTTTTTCTTGTCAGAGACTATGCAATTAGGGTTCTTCATAAAAAATTCCATGTTTTGGTTGACGGTTGGAAATGACGTCCCGTCGACCCCCACACGGATCATCGACTGTGTCTTGGTTACACACTGCCCAGGCCATGTTGACACCAACGTGCAAGGGTCCTCCTCAAGGGCCCTTGGTTGGTCCTTGGAGAGTTGTACCCGGAATTTTCGACAACAAAACATATTAAACACATGTTATACACCCATTAAACCTTATTTCATGAATTTCCAACTTCTAAAAGCACATCAAATAGGCTTAGGCACGCTAGCACCTCATTAGAACTAGTTTCCAGATGTCATGGACGTTCTTGGATGTTTTGATTCCTAAACTTCATAAATGACCTATATTAATTATAATAAGTCTTAAAACATTTTTTATAACCTAAGACACCTATGTTAGGATTTAATACTCGTCTTGGATTTTCAAACTGTTACAAACGTCCATGACTGTCTCGTGAATTGTGAATTTGAGGTTAATGAGACTTTGCATGTTTCATGGGGTTTTAAGAGTTGGAATTTAATTAAATTTTTTATAAAGGTGTGAAACAAGTGAAAGATTATTTTTAGGGCCGAAACCTCTGGGTACGACTCCCCAAGAAGTTGTGTTGGCAGTGGCTACTTACGAAGCCAATGGACAAGGCGTTGTCTGAGTGATGGGGAGTAGATTTCTCCATAGCCCCAGCCTTAGCCATTTTCCAAAAATGGTGCATATTTCTAGTTTCTGACAAAAACGACGGTTGTTTAGGATAGTCGGTGCTAGGGTCGTCGACTGAGCACCGGACCGTAGGTCGGGGTCTTGTAGGTAAGGTTTGTTAAGCTTTATCCAATTTTAAGTGTGTTCATTTAATTAGTTAGTTTGTTAGTTAGTTAATTAAGGGTTAGGTATGTGTAATTAATTAATTAAGGGACAATATAGAAACCTAATCTTAATTAAACTAACCCTACACCTTAAATTCGCAAATAGAAAATCTCTCTTTCTTTTCTCTTCCTTTCTCTGTCCCCAAAGAAAACTCCATTGGAGACCAAGGTCAAAGGGATTAGGGATGCAAGAATTTAAATTTACCTCCATGAATCTTCAAGGATTAACAAGATATGGGAACTCTTAACTTTTGGGATTCCTTTCCCCAAAAGGGTTCTTTCAAATTGATTTCCAAAAAGATGAAAAAATCATGGGTTTAATTCCTAATCCGAAATTGATCTTTCATATTGTATTGTTATTGATTTCTTTAGATTATTATGAATATAATATGATTTATCATTGGTTAATTAGGGTAGTTATTCATGTTAGACCTAGTTCTATAGAAGATATCATGAATTGACCCTATTTCACTAGCCCTAGGTTATGAATCGATGTTGAATTGAATAGTAATGATGCAGTTGACTTAGTTCTTGTGTTAAATAGTATTGAATAATGTCATTAAATCTATTATTGAATGAATATGGTTGGGTTATGGTAAGACCATGAATGAGGGCTTGTGAAGGTTAATTTGTAAGCCTATGATCTTTCATCCTTACTTCAATTGTAATAACTTATACTTGATGATGGTAGCCAATTGGAATGTTGAATATGAATAGATTGTATAGGTGGTGGTAGGATGAATGAAATTCAAATGTCGTTATTATATGGAATGTGATAATATGGTTATAGTTTAATGATATAAGGTGGATTATTGATCAGTTATGTACCTTATTGTGATATAATGATTATAATGTGTTAATCTCACATATGAGGGCTGTTATGAAAGGATGTTATCATACAATACCTAATGAGCTTATGATTATGATATTTAAGCAGTGTTCTTTCTTTTGTTACTCATTTTTAATTCCCCCGGAGCTATTCGATAAGGAGGAATAGAGATAGGTTATGTATCCTGTAAGAGTTCTATACAAAAAACTTTCTCCCACTTAGGAGGTACAACGGGAAAACTTCTACAAATTCATTCACTATGAGAACCAACTCTAAAGAAGGGTATTCCGAATATACATCCCTCACCCTAAAAAGATGGTATATAAAACCTTTTGAGAAAATCTAGCTAGCCTTAAGATAGGAGACAAATTGATCTCGAGGCATATAATTTTCCCCATTCCACTATAATATAGGATCATTTTCAAATTCGATTCTAACCACCTGATTCCTATAACCTATAAAGGCATAACATGCATACAACCAATCCATACAAAAAATCACATCAAAGTCTAAAATGTGTAACTCTAAAAAAATCTACCAAATTAACTTTATGGAATAAGGAAATAAGACATCTCTTATAAACTCTCTTTACCACTATCGAGTAATAAGTCGAGGTGGAGACTGAAAAAGGTTTTTTTAACACATTGCGGAGCATATAAAACTTCATTGCCACATAGGGTGTCACAAAGGACAAATTAGCACCGGGATCTAACAAGGCATATACATAAAAATGAAAGAATATTAACATACCAATCACTATATCCAGATCTCTCTTTGTCAATTGGCGATTGAAGAGCATAAAAATGGTTTTACTTTGTCATCAAAGTTTAAACTATTTGGAGGAGCTTATTTATATTCTTTTACCTTAACCTTGATCATTTGACAATCTCTTATCTTCTAGAAACACTTTCCATAATTAAAGCACCTTCGGTCTCAACTAGACACTTACCGTCATGTTTCCTTTAAGCTTTTTCACAATTAGGCCTAGCCATATAAGGAACTACTATTACCTCATTGAGGTTTAGGATTGTAAAACCTATTTGGATTGACCTTTGGAGCACTAGAGGAACCTTGGTTGAAAAACCATTTTATAAACCTTGGTCGACCATGCATTGGAGAAGTTCTTATCACCGCTTGTAGATATTTTCACCTCCGTATTCTTTCCTTGAGTTTTGACTCCTTAATTTTTTAGTGTATACCATAATCCTTGAGATATACATGTCATGATGGTGAATTATCGTAAGACATTCACTTACAACCAAGTCGGACATGCCCATCAAAAACCTACACATCTTATCCTTCAAATCCGCAACCATAGTTGGAGAATACTTAGGTAATTGAATTAAGTTTAAGGCAAACTCCTTAACGCTCATTATTCTTTAATGAAGGTTAATGAACCCTCAACTCTCGGGGAAACAATCTACAAAAAATTCTAATTTCAACGATTCGCATTCTACCGGCCCGCTCCTATGGGTATTCCACTATTCCACTAATCATACAACACTTGAGACACATCTTTAAGCTGACCTGTGGACAACTCTACTTTCTCTTTCGAAGAGACCCACATAATGACTAAAACTTTATAAACTGCGTCGACAAACCTTCAAGAATCATCTTCCACTTTCCAGCTATCAAATTCAATAGGGTTTATTGGAGCAAAATCTGAAACCCTTGAACCACCTGAATTCACATTATAATTTAATGGAGCTACAACTTCTCTATTAAGTAGAGCCCTCACAACTTGTGCCAACATTTACATTGTAGGACCTTCTTAATTTACATTGTCCTTTTCCATTCAGCTAGTGTGATCCCTTTGTGTATTCATATATACAACAGAAGTATAAGGAAAGAGAAATCTTTTAGATTTAAAACCTAAGGAACTACATAAGATTAATTAAGAACTGATATTTCCTAAACATCTTGTAGCCTCATTCATAGTCTAGTGTGCTTCACACTTACGAATAAGAAACTACTAGATGTGGCTTATGAGATATCATCGTAGTAAAATTCTATCCATGTGCTCTAATACCTAGATTGTCAAGACTCATGGGTACCCCTATATGTAACAAGGCAAATAGAACCTTGAAAGGCTCCGTGTAAGCCACTTAGCATATCACAACATAAGCATAGAACAATAAAAAGTATAAACTCATTTCAAGTCTAATATTTTAATAAAAGAAAAGTTAGAGTGTAGAATCTAACTTTAAACACAACCATCTATTACTATGTGCGAATTAGAAGGGGGGACATATCCCATACAACATAGTCTAAAAAGGAAATATAAGAAATGACCTGTAATGAGATAACATCCTTTCTTGAATCATGAGGAATCACCAACCAGTTAGGAGTATAAGCAAATCCAAGCTTATAGAAACAAATGTAATCCCCGTATGAGCTGGACCCTACAATTGGGGAAATGTAGGAAAAGTAGGTTTTAGTACAATAATGCACTAATTATGATATACAAGCACAAAATGGTGAAAACACACTAAAGAGATATTTTTGTGGAATGTATGAAATTTAATAAGTTTAAATATCATTATGAAAATACTGGAAAAACATATATGTCATAAGGATATTCATTACATAGAGCATCATAATATAAGAGGAACAAATTATATATTCCCTCAAAGAATACTTGTGTAATGCATGAATAATAACCCCTAAATCTCCCCAATTCTAAGTAAACCTCTTTAGTCCATTATTCATTCTCATTACATTTAAGACCTTGGAACCTCATTTTAAAAGTTTCTTGAGTAAGCATAATTCATAATACATATTCTTGTTCATACTGTTTTTGTCATAGCGAGAATAAGTTTTAACCAACAACGACCCTGTTAGCTAACATGAAATCCAGTGACTCTCTCACTAGAAAAGGATTCCTCTACTTTTCTAAGGTAGAACCATAGTCTTATATTAGGCGGATCCACTAGCCAAATAACCTATTGGGAAACATAGTTTATCGGATAAGAAGATGGGTACTGTAAACCCATACTCAACTAAGTTAGAAGATTTCCATCTCATGAGAAATACATCAGGAACACCGACTCAACTACAGAAAAGGAACCTACGTGGAAATCCAGAATCAACTAGCGTAAAAGCTTTAATCTCATATTCAATATGAACTCAGTGGAAAGAATTAATTCCCACAAAGTTCATATTAAGTCTTGACGTAAGCTCATATCAGAAGAATGTGTCGATACTCAATCAAACATTATTCATAAGATAACTCATAAGATAATGCGTGAGAATAAGCTTTCTAGCCAGGTATACATATAGATAGATAGGTAAGAATGCCTTTCAAACATAGAATAATGATATTGTGAAAAACCCTTCAACATCGTATCATAATTAGGCATAAGTATGCACATGATATTCAACAATAAAACAACTTTATTATAATTATATTCACTTCATTCTCGACGTGTTCTTAAAGGAAATACATAATTTTCATAAAACATGCATAATATAATAGTGTGACATTCAAAGGTAAAAGCTTATAATTAATAAACACATATAGAATTCACAACATTAGACATGGATATTAACATAATTCAAGTAACCTACTTACTGCAAGCCTATTCTCATATTATGCTTCTTTAATCCACAAACCCATATAAGAGAATCATAATTGGTATATATAGGGATTTCATGGGTTATTGGGTATATGAACATAAAAACCATACTAAATCATAATATAAACTAAATTATGATTAGATTTTTTTTAAAAAAGGAATCTATCACTTTGGAATCAAACACTAGCTTGTGGTCGCACCTTGATATTCCAACTTGAAACCTTTCATTTTTATGCTTGGCAAGTTATGTTTAGGACAATAACCCTAATGTTAAGCTCTAGTAACCCACTAGTTTTTGGGGTGTTACAGTTTAAAACTATTGAAATTAGAAAAGAACCTTATAAAACATCCTTTATTATGTGTTAGGAAGTGTTACTCTATTGCAGAAGTAAATACCAGCGGTCTAATGGAAAGGTTTCACATCATCCCCCCTTGGGACATTCCGAAACAACCCGAAGTATACAATAGAATTTAGAGAACTCTCAAGTTGCCATGCGGAGTACTCGACCTCTCCAAGGTTTTACATGCTCTTAGACATCATTCATTGCATATATATATATATATATGAAAAGCAGTGTACAATTTAAATTTTCACAACAATAATCAAACTCCTTATAGAAACATGAGAACTAATTCTCATCGTAAGCCATCTTTGACACAAGAAATATCACAGGGTCATGTCCTTTACATTTGAATGAAAAACTAAAGTCTTTTATAATTTTCTTTTAAATGAAAGAAACTAAAACATAAATATGTCCTTGAACACAAGAGAACACACCAAGTCTTCTTGAGAGAATATTATTCCCGAGCTTCACCTCTACTAGAATCCACACTTCCCCCTACACTTGTAGAAATAGAAAAACAAATGGAATCATCACACTGAATGTACTAAGTAGGTGAACATGCAAGAATACCATGCAAAAATGGATATTTACATTAGAATATGTTTTTCATGCTCTTTCGGTATAAGTCTCATAAACAAGTACAGGAACGTTATCAAGTCAATATTACATTTACAACATATTCATATAGTAACATGAAATCCATAGAACCAGTTAGACCCCTCACCAAAAGGTGTCCTAAGACTAACATATGTAAGACAAGAAGGGTCATCACATTCACCCTTTTCAAGCACACCTAAATAATTTTTAAGACTATGTAAAGTAAGAATATTCTTTACATCACGATAACATATAGTTCCATAATCCTCAATACACCCCTTCTCATCATTTAGACCCTTCACATGAGTAAGACGTGAACTTCCCTTTTAAACTTATTTCATTAATTCAACAATGTTCATTTAAACCATATAAGAGACAACTAATAAACCGAAGAACTTCCTAGGGAACTCACCTAGAATCTTCAAAGCCTACTCGTGCAATGAATAGATAACATCCCATTCAACTACCTTCACATTGTAGAAGTCATCCAATAACTAGAGTGTTCATCCCATATGATGAGAATATGCATTAACAAATATAGACCATACTAGCTAGGTATGGAATCCGGTGTCATAAGAACCCCACACCGTGGAATGTGTTCTACCGGCAAAAGGTAGAACTAAGACTCATCCCATGTTTGCACATGATTTTAGGATATCAAGGGCTTTTTGTACTTTAGTCTCATCCTCAGGTAGAGTTACAACCACAAGAATATCCATGGATGATTTTCCTTGTTTCTCATAGAATAATCATTTCCTAGATGTATTAGAGAGGGTACCATTTCTTAGTCCTACCAACTAATAATTCATTTCATGGATAGCTCATTCTTTAACCTTCTTTTCATATTCAAGGTTCCACGTGTATAACCTTCTTTTCATATTCAAGATTATTCATATAAGCCATTCATAGAAGGGAAACTCCTTTAGTTTAACCTATCCTGGACTTCATTTATACATTGTTTCATACATATACACGGCAAGGGTGCCTAAGCCTATCAAGTCAAAAGATAACTTTCACATACCTTCATATATCAAGAAGACGGACAATTTGTTAACCAATCAAGACACAACATCGTCATATCACAACTAGTTAACAAATCAAGATAAAACATCATCATATAATGTATTCAATAACATTCAAGTACCATGTATGGTCAACTAAGTCTACCTAACAAGATACCATATCAACATATAGAGACCCATTATAGTCTATCATATTCACATATAGCCATTTAGTGGAAATCATACTTTCACCTCCCACATACACATATACCATATAGCCCTTTCCATTGTTCATCCATACAAGCTATGACATGATTCAACCATAATGTACATAATAAAGCCAAAAAGCCAACATTCATAACAATTATAACACATAAATAACTCCACCATACTGGACCCTACCAAATAAAACCATTCAATATCAATTCTACAAATATAAAGGAATTATATCAACTCACAACCTTCAAATCATCATCATCACCATTCCATATCCTTTTAAATTAATTCACTTTACAATGGCTCTTACCAATGGCCATATACACAATATTAAGCCAACAATAAATCCATACAAAGAATCTAACAATATTCAATATACATACCATCAATATAAGGAAGTCTATAAGAAATTCTATAATGGTCTATAGATATTTCAATAGCCTAATACAATCTAGACATGAATTTATTAATATTAAGCCACGATCAATTTAACCACTTTACAGCCAAAAGTACGAATTAAAGGAATACATGGGTTCATGGAAGATTTCATCTTAAAATCATCAATTAACATCAATTGTATCATAAAACATTGATTTAAACCTTTTCATGCAAGAACCCAAGCGTAGAATTCAAAATAAGACTTTGAAGATTTTGAAACATCTATGAAAAGCTTTGAAATTGTCTCCTTGAATGAGAGAAGAATCAAGGATGAAATCACTATACCTTAATTGAAGAATTACAACAAAATTGATTGAGAAACAATGAAGAACTTTGAATTCTTGCTTCAACCATCTTAAAGCTTCAATGTAGTCTAAAGAGGACTTCTTTTGAACATAGGGTTTTGATTCTCAATAATGATACTAATGCTAGGTTTTAGAGTCATAACTAACTTAAAATAACATAAATAACCCCACATAACCGTCCATGACTTAATTAGGACCCTAGGTGATTTTCCATCACGCCCATATTTTTGCCAAGACAGCTGAAAAAAATGGCAGGTGTTAATCAACGTTCACACCTACGAGACATCGACCAAACGATGGGCCATCCTGCGGACCATCATTTTGGTCAGAGGCTGGTCACTTTAGATCTATGATCCCAAAACTCAGTGTGTAGCAATGGCCCATATCGATGGGGCGTCAATTGACTAAGGGCCGCGTGTAATTTTAGTTGTTTGGGATTGCGTTGGGTAGTTTCTTACCAAGGTTTGGGTCCTTCTCAAGGACCTTTACGGTGATCTTTAGGGAGTTTTACCAGAATTTTTTAGACCAAAACATGTTTATCTAGGTGTTAGGAACCTCTACTTTCAATTTGAACACCAAACAACACATTAAACATGCAAAGCCACACTAGAACACACCAGCATCGTGAAAGGCTAACTTTCTACCATCTAGGTGATTCTTGGACGTTTGGCTTCGAAACACCTCAAACTGACGTATAACACTTATATTTATCATATTAAGACCTTATTAACTAATAAAACACATATTAGACTCTAATTTAACCTAGATCATTTTGAGGGTCATTACAATCTTACCCACTTAGACAACATCCATACTCGAATGACATTTCAAACACTTTCAGCATTTTCAAGAGATAAGGACTAAAGACTAGCAGCTGACAACCATGCCACATCATATACAATACACATATCTAGGAGAAGCATCATTCCACATCATCAAGAGACTCGAAACACAACAAGAAGTTAGGAACATTATCTACAAATCATCATGCAATAAGACTCCACATTCTCATTTCATATAGAAGGAACTTCGTTCTCCATATATGATCATGCTCATCTACACATGTAAGCAAAAAATTCCAACTTCACATGGAAGAACAATTATGCAACATTTTTAAGTACAACACGATAAAGTATGCTTGCAATTTCATTAATGCAACATTTAACCAATTCAATGTAGAGACATGATAATATGAGAGACAAAATCATTTATACTCATATTACCATATAAACATAGTCTCATAAAAACATGCACAATTCAAGGAGATTATTGAAATTCATTTTCACTTAGGATCCAACACATGCAACATGCTTCTAGAAAGTTCTACCGCTCAAACTTTAATATAATAGAAGAGAAAAGACAACAATCTACAATCCAACTACTCATCATAGTCCCCACATAGAAGGAACACATCAATGCAAGAAGATTACTGAAATTCATTTTCACTTAGGATCCTAAGCACATGCAACATGCTTCTAGAAAGTTCTACCTCTCAAACTTGAATATAATACAAGAGAAAAGACAACAATCTACAACCCAACTACTCATCATAGTCCCTCACTTAGAAGGAACACATCAACACTCAAAATAAAACATTATAAATTATCGGTACCTTCATCCGAATTTTCTTCCTTAGTAGTTTGGAGGCAATATAAGTGATTTCTCTTAGGTGCATCAACATCCTGGGAATTTGGAGGAGGCTGTTTGGACTCTCTTCCTCAAGCCGCAACACTAGAACAATCTCTCACCTTGTGATTATCCTTTCCAAAATAACAACATCCAGTAGTACCGGCTAAAACATCCCATAGTGTTGCTTCCCACAATTCAAACAAGTAGGCTTAACACTTTGAGAATCACCACCTCTCTCATAGTTGGCCTATGGTGCACTAGCAACATCTTTATTTGGTGTAGTCTTCTAAAACTTAGGTTGAACTTGATCATCGGTTCTCCACCTGTTAGCATCTAGACCTCTCCTCTCATGTTTAGACTCTTGAATAGATTGAGCATTCATCATGAGCCTAGAAAAAGTCATATCATGATGGACCATAGAAGTACGACAGTCTTTCTCCACAATATCGGAAGCACCGGTGAAGAACCTTCATCTAATCCCTGGAGTTAAACACCTGGGATGTAGCATACTTAGACTATAGGGTAACCTTCAATGAATACCCCTCAACACTCATGTTACCTTGCCTATGTTTTCTAAACTCCTAAACATTAACCTATATCTTCTCATTTGGAAAGTATCTCCCTAAGAATGATTCCTTAAACTAATCCATTTCTAAAGGATATGATTCAAACGTCTTATTATCTTTCCATTGAGTGAACCACACTTGAGCAACATCATTCAATAGGTACAAATCTTACTCCACCTTCTCCCTAGAAGTCAATCCCATAGCATGCACTATCTTATACAACTCATACAATAAGTAATGGGTATCCTCTCTAACCTTAGAGCCAAGTAAGGTAGGAGGATTCATCCTCACAACGTACATCAATCTATAGGTAATGGTACTATCAAGAGCACTGATCCTAAAACTAACCTCTCTATTTGCTTGAGCCATCATGGTTCGGGCTAGGGTAACAAGAGCTCCTCTAACCTCATCATTATACATGTCTAGGGGAACCACCGGAACCACATTCTCTTGATAAAATATGGGGACTTGGTCACCTTGCGGAACTTGTTATCCTTGGGGAGCTTGTCCACCTCGGGGAACTTTTCCATCTCGGGAAGGAACTCTATCAACCGCCACTTCCTCCACAACTCTCGTTGCATGTATTATTCTTGTATTCATTTACTATAAACATAGGAAAACAGATAAGTAATAGACTCTTAAAATCTCCACTATAAGGAACGACACAAGAATAATTGAGAAAGAGAAACTCTATTTAGCCTCTCACTCATGGATGTGTCGCAACTCACACCGATGAACAAGACTCTATTACACGTAGCTTTTAAGAGACTTTTAATCCTATAGACTACTTCATAAACTCATGCTCTGATACCAAATTTGTAACGACCTGAAAATTAACCTAAAAGTTAGAACCCTTGTAAGTCGCCACACGGAGTACTCGACCTCTCTAAGGTCCCTTAGGCATCATTTATTGCATCCATATATATATA
>NC_028648.1:29857592-29870258 GCF_001406875.1 Solanum pennellii | reverse complement strand
TATATATATATATATATATATATATATATATAAAGTAATGTGTTCTTAAATTTTTCATAACAATACTCAAGCTATTTATAAAAACATAAGAACTAATTCTCATCGTAAGCGATCTTAGGCACAAGAAATATCATAGAGTCACAACCATTTACATTTGAATCAAAAACTATAATCTTTTAAAATTTTCATTAAAATAAAGAAAATAAAATATAAATATTTCCTTGAACATATGAATACATACCAAGTCTTCTTCAGAGATTGTTATTCCTAAGCTCCAACTCTACTTGAATCCTCACTTGCCACCTACACTTTTAGAAATATAACAACATATGGACTTAGCACATTGAATGTACTAAGTAGGTGAATAATCAATATAATCATGCTAAAACGAATGTTTACTTTAAAATATGATTGTAACGACCCAAAGTTCACCTTAAAAGTTAGAGAAATTTTAAGTCGCAACAAAGTATTTTTGACCTCACGTAGGCCTTGTGCAAGCCTCTTTGCTATCATTCATAACATAGGTATGATAAGTACTTTGGAATTAAAACTTTTCAACATAACTAAACGACACTCTTTCAGAAAAAGGAAAGGAACAAGTCTCATTATCACAAGCCAACATAGACACATCTTAAAAATCTTAGGGTCAGAAACCTTTTCATTGAAGAAAAAGACAATAACTCTTTACAAGTCTTAACATGAAGAAAGTGCTAAAAGAAACATAGACTATGTCTTCGAACATATGAGGACATACAAATCTTAAGAGAATGAACTTCAAAGCTTTGTCTTCTAAGAAACCTTCACATGCCTTCCCCCTATACTTTGGAAATATAAAAGAGTATCGAGTTTGTATAAACATTGTACTAAGTATGGCATTATGCAAAATCATACTAAAAGAAGACATTTTAGTTGAAACATACTTTTCAAGCTATTTTGGTAAAACATTCAAGAATCAACTTTACAAAGCATTATATTAGTCACCATGTATCATATAAAGTGAACTTTCATGAATCTGAACTTTTAAAAATATTCATGAAGTAATCCATTTATCATAAAGACCTTTCTATCGAAAGTTATCCTAAGATTCACCTAGATAACACATGAAGAGACAGCCATACAACCTCTTCAATAGATACCCAAGTGATCCTTAAGGCTACCAAGGATAAGCATACTTCATCACAAATCAACAAGTCAACATTTATTACTAGACACTTAGAATAAACATTCATGCATTTAATAACTTCAAGTAAATACCATCCTCAGAGACAACTCCCAAATTACATTTAGTGCAATGTGAACATAGCATCCCATACCAATACTTCCACTTAATGCTTATTAGAAATCACCCTAGACTATGCACATCACATTCTTCACTTTGCATAGATTTCATCATACAAGACATAATATCAACAAGCCTTAATAACATTAGGCATAAAGTCTACTTACTTCATTCGATCATATAATGACCCATTCATTCATTTCCATATTAGGACACTCCAAGATTCCGACCTAATGTCTACATGTGCAATGGATAGATAGCGTCCCATTCTACCAACCACCCTAAGTAGTAACCACTTAAGAAAGACTTACTTCAAAACATTCATTTGTGTGGGGGCTATCTTTAACCGACATAGACAATGAGATCTAGGCATGGAATCCAGGTATTAAACCCTAGACGATGAGGGATCATTACTTCCCTGAGGTAGGGTCATACTTTTAGCCTTTACATGGATATCCAATAGCTACACCTATGTGGTGGCATAGTTAAGGGATAAGGAAATTGCTTCCAAGTAACTCATTATAAACTACTGAAAAGTACTCATCTCAAGACGTAGACTAGGTACAACATCTCTACCCATGAAGAGAATCCACCCCTTATTCAAATCCTCTCAGTGCTAAGAATAACTCCCCCACAGAGTCTTAAACATTCTTTACATTCATTGTCTATAGGTTAAGGGATAGCTCCTTGGTACCACATCTCAACTAACAAAGTGTACTTATCCCTAAGGATTAATTTTGAATACCACATATCAACTCACGAAGGGCATCTAACCTCCAACCTATCTTTAGAAAGCTCTTCGTAATAGTGTGGTTTCCACTAAACACTTCATCTCAACTAATGAAGACCGTTAACACCAAAATCTCCATTTTCATAACATGATTTCTTTAGGAATAGTAGGGATGGTCTACACACTTCATCTCTACTCACGAAGAGTGTCTACCCTACAATAACCTATTTAAATTCAAAACTTAATTGATTTATTCATAGTGTGTATGTGAGTACATGTGAGAACACCTTTCACATTACCACTATTATTTATAACATTGAGTTCTAACATATTCAGACTACATTCATTCTTATTCACATACTATCATGCTTCACATATACATATACTTCATTTAGACATAGTATATTTAAGGCACACAAGCAAAACTTCACAAGACATGACACACATATTCATCATAACTTAATTTTACTTCACATTTAATGCCTTTAAAGCCATGATTACAACACACATATATAATCACATATATAAAGTAAATACCACAACCATAAGTGGACCATACCACTCAAGATCAATTTAACAAGAATCAAGCAATATAGATCAACTTACCCTTCATCCATGATTTCACCACCATTCCTCAACTTCTCCAATAATTCATCATAATATAGAATCAATGGTAGTAGGTTATCACATTACATCATAATATAAACTCAATACTAACAATACCTAATCATAATCATCAAACCCAGTTCATAAGTTAAAATTTGAAATTTTTCATGGTATGATTTTATTGAGTTTTTGACCATAAAATAATCAAATAGTATTGATAATATCATAATACAACCATTAAATTATTTTCCTGCAAGAAACCATACTAAGAATTCGAAATAGAAGAATTTAGGATTTTGAAACCTTTTGAAAAGCCTTTAAATTGGCTCCTTGAATGATAGTAGAAGCAAGGATGAACTACCTTAGCTTATATGAAGAAATCCCATGACATTTGGTGAATAAATAACCGAAAATGTTCGATCCTAGCTCAACCATGAGTTCAAGCTTCCATGGAGTCTTGAGAGAGCTTTTCTTGGGAGAGGGGTTTTGGTTTAGAAAAGTGAAGTCTAGTTGTAGGTGCTTGTGCTTACACATTCTTATAATAACTAAATAAATATTAAATAATACACTTTACAATACTTGGGGTGAATATACAAAAACACTCCAAGCTTGGCCGAATCCCTGCAGCTTTTGCAGGTGCCAAACGACAAATCCAAGTGAAGGGGTGTAATTTTATTTACGGCACGTCCTACTGGGCATCGTGTTGATTATAGGCTTATTTCTTATAGGAGTTATTCAATCAACTAGCCGTTGATGCTGATCATCGTTTGGCTAGTGTTTGGCAATTTGTCTAGCCATGTTTATGGGTTCTTCTAATGGACCCTTAGGGTTATTCTTGGGTAGTCGTACCGTGACGTTTCAACCCTAAACATTAAAATTTGGATATTAAGGTCCCCTTATATCTATCTAGACCACAAATGACACATAAAACATACAAAGCCACACTAGAAGAAACATAAGTACATAGGTGACTAGTCGTTGAACGTTTTGGTCATTTCTTCACCTTTAACTTCCAAACTCTACAAACTGACTTCTCATGCAAAAATTCGTTACTTTAAAACATTATTAAGTCATGAAAAACATGTGAATCTCTAGTTTGACCTATTTCATTTTGAGGGTCATTACAATCTCCCCCACTTAGAACAACATTTGTCCTCGAATGACACTAAACACTTCCAAGGACGTCAAGGACTCAACTAGCATCTCACAACACATATAATCAAGTTTATAACTTTCATGGCCCTCAATTAAACCCTATAATGATGGATCACTATTGAGACATCACAAGGCGTACTTTACCCTTCGGAGGTCTTGTACAAGCCTCTTCCTTTTGTTAATTACATAAGATATGAAAAGTAGTGCAGAATTAAAACTTTTCACAAGAATATTAATACGAAACATCCTTTATAAAATACTATGTAATAAGTCTCGTCGTCGCAATCCAACATAAAGACACAATTTTAATATCTTAAGGTCATGACCCTTTTAAGTTGAAAGAAAATGCATAATAAATCTTATAATAGTCTTAATGAAAAGTTAAAGAAACATAGACTATGTTAAATATATGAGGACATATCGAGTCTTTAGACAGTCAACTTCCCAAGCATGCCTTATAAATTTCCACTTGCTTCCAACCTATACATATAGAGTATGAAAAAGTATGGTGTTAGTAAAAACTTTGTACTAATTATGGCATTATGGAAAAAAACATGTGTAAGAGGATATTTTAGTTGAAATAAAGATTTCATGATATACAAGTAAAAGCTTCATGAATATTGTAATAATATGACATATAATTCATCATTTAGCACATAAGGTAAGACTTCCATACTTTTAACATATGTTGACAATTTAACTTAAGTCATGAAACCTTACAGTGAACTGACTTCTTTATCTTATAGTGAACTCATTTCCATTAAAACTTATAGTGAACTCGTTTGGCTTGAAGCTTAACTATCCAAAGTTATCATAAGATTCACTAAGGTAAGACATGAATAAACCGTCCATACAATCCCTTCAATACACACATAAGTGATCCTCAGGACTACCGACCATAGTCTTACTTCACACGGGTAACAAGTCCACACTCAACATCAAAGACACTAGAGGAACATACTTACATTTAAGGACTTCACATAAGAACCATTCTCCAAGGCAACCCAAAAGTTAAACATAGTGAAATGTGAGAGTAACGTCCCATATTACCACTCCCACCAAGTGCTCCTTAAAGATTCCCTTAGATTAGTCACACCAGGTTCATCATTCATAAACTTCATCATATAAGACATAACCTTAACATGCTTTCTTAACTTTAGACATTAAGTCACATAACTTCACTTACATTACATAATGACCCATTCATACATTTGATATAAAGACACACCAGGACAACTACTAAATGCCTACTTGTGTAATGAGTAGATGCGTCCCATACCACCAGCACCCTAAGTATTTACATCCTTTGGAAAACTTAGTCTTTACATTCTATTGTGGGGGCTAGATTGAACAAAGATACACCATGAGAGGTAGACATGGAATCCAGATATTATCCTTTACCAGATGATCAATCCCCAATTGCCTAGAGTAGGTTCATTCTTGAGCCTTTACATGGATTATCCATTAGCTACTCCTATGTGGGAGCATAGTTAAGGTATGAGGAGATTGCTTCTAAAGTGACTCATTTTTTACTAAAGAGGAGTACTCATATAAAGAGGTACATTCTATACAACATCCCAACTCACGAAGTGTAACCACCCTATCGACAAATCCTCCCGGTGCTATGCATAATTCCCCACAGAGTCTTAGACATTCATTTCTATTGGCTAAGGAATAACTATTGGAAACCACATCTCAACTCACGACGGTTACCCATCCACAAACCTATCTTAGAAAGCTCTTTGGAATATTGATCTTGCTACTGAACACTTCATCTCAACTCATGAAGAGTGTTAACCCAAAACTCCCATTTTTTTCATCCTATAAGTATACTAGGTATGGTCTAGACACTTCATCTCGACTCGCGAAGAGTGTCCACCATAAAATTGCACATTCAGATTCATTATCCTCATTCATTCATTAAAAGTGTGTGTCTGAGTACATGTGAGAACACTTTTCACATAATCACCATTTTCATAACCTTGAGTTCTAACTATTCTCATACCCACATTCATCATGTTTCACACACTCACATTCTTCACATATACAAATACTTCACTTGGACATAATCTCTAAAATATATACAATTCAAGCTTGATAATATCAACATGAACATCATAATTATCACTTTAAATCACACCATAAGACTTCAAAGACATAGTCACAATGCACATATAAAAACATATTCATATACATCAAGTAAACACCACCACCAAAGGTGGACCATACCACTCAAGACCATTTCACAATAAGAACTAAGCAATAGAACCTACTTTCCATTAATCCAAGGTTTCACCATGTTTTCTCAATTTCTCCAACAATTCATCATAAAATAGCATCTAATGGAGTAGATAATCATAATATAACATAAAAAAACACAACTCTAACATTTTCATGATATATACAGTAAACCCACTACATACGCTAAAAGTTGGAAATATGCATGAACATGGGTTCATGGGGTTTTGACATTAAAATCATTAACTAACACTAAAAACAACACATTTGAATCATTAAAACGTTTTCATGCAAGGACAATGCTTAGAGTCAAAATAGAAGAAGTTGGAGTTTGTAATACTTTTTGAAATCTCTTTGAAGTGTCTCCTTGAATGAAAGAAAGTTCAAGGATGCATTACCATAACTCAATAAGAAGAAACCAACAAATTGTTGATGAATAAAACGTCCAAAACCTTCACTTCTAGCCCTTCCTTGAGTTCTAGCTTTTATAGAGTTTCAGATAATTCTTTCTTGAGGGAGGGATTTTTGATATTTTAAATGAAGTCTTATATAGGTCTAGGACTATAAACAAATGTGAAATACCCTAAACACCCTGAAAAAAACGTTTGTGGTTCATAAAATACTTGGGGTGAATTTACAATAACACCCCAAGCATGGAAGAATTTCTTGCATTTTTTATAGGTGCCCAAAGACGGACCGAAGCTATTGGGCATTGACTGAACAATGGCCCGTATATAGGTCATCATTTGGTTTAGAGGATGGCAAAAAGAGCAAAGCTCCCCACCACTAAGTGTGGAGATACGCTAAAGATGACCGAGCGTCGATTCAAGCACGTGCCATTCATGAATGTCGTCGTTTGGTAGTTTTTGTTGACTCTGCCTAGAGGTTGGGGTCCTTTTCTAGGCCCCTTGTATGTCCTAGGTGGAGTTGTACCTGGACGTTAAACCGCTATGCATGGTCATATAAGTATTATGAACTTTCACCATCAATTTGGATACCAAACAACTCATCAAGAATGCCAAGGCACACAAGAACTCATATAAGCACATAAAAGTCTAGTAGTCGAACGTCTTGGATGTCCCTTGACGTTTGACTTTAAAACTTACCAAACTGATTTCAAACATTAAAATTAGATATTTTAACAGATTATGAACTGATGAAACACTAGCGAAGCTCTAGTTTAACCTAGTTCAATATGAGTGTCCTTACATTCTCCCCACTTAGAAAAACATTCATCCTCAAATGACACTAAACACTTTGAAGGACATCAAGAACTCAACTAGCAGCGTATAACACATAAAATCATGGTCAAAACATTCATAATGAATGCACCAAATTATCTAGGAACATAACTACACATCAATAAGAATTTTAGCAACACATACAACTCCTTGGAAAAATTTTAAAAATTCAAAGCGCACACTCATTTCTTCATTTATGGAGAAACTACCTTCTCTAACATTAGACATGCTCATATACATCATTCCTACATATATTGAAGGCATTATTCAATAAAACACAATTTAGTCAAATTTTCAATCTTTTTTATAGTGAGAATCAAATCCTCGTAGTTAAGCATGCTAAAAAATTCAATAATTCATCTTTTAAGCAATTCATTAAGAAGGCATGGCAATATGTGAGACAAGACTATATAAACTTATCTTACAACATAAACATAATCTTATGGAATTCACAATTAAAGGAGAACAATGAAATTCATTTTTGACTACACTCCTAAACATCATGCAACATGGTACAACGACAGTAACTCTCAATCATCAATAAGAATAGAAGAAAAAGATAAAGATTGATTACCTTGCTACTCAACTAATACTACCCCACTTTTGGATAACCCATCTAAGAAAAAACCATCAACCATAAAGAATTATAACTTACAAGGTCTTTCATTTCGTGATAGTCTTCTCCTCTAAATCTGAGTTCATAGAAACGTTTCCTCTTTGGAGCATGAGGATCTGAACAACCATGAAGAGCTTGCTTGACCTCCTTACATTTTTCCTTGAGTTTAGGGCAATCTCTCATCTTGTGACCCTTATTACCACACCCATATTAACCATCCGTTGCGGTAAGAGACATACCCATGTGTTGATTCCCACAAGTAGCACACCTAGACCTCTCAAAATCATGGCCACATCCTTTGGAATATTTGTTGGGAACCCTATCCTTGCTCCTCATGGAAGATTATTGATTATAGAACCTCTTCTTAGACTTGAGTTGACTTGGTTCATCCATCCTATTCCTCTTCCCTTCTCTACATATCTCCCTAAGCTTCAACTCCTAAATTTGTTGAGCATACACCACGAAGTTAGAGATATCCATATCATTAAGGATCATTGTCGTACGACATTGTTTTTCCACCAAGCTAGACAATCCCATAAAAAATTTATTCATAATAGCCCTAGGGTTGACTACCAAGGTTGGGAATACTTAGAGAGTTGTGTGAATTTGAGAGAGTACTCCTTCGCACTCATACTCCCTTGGCGAAGGTTGATGAATTCCACCAACTTTCTGTCCATAAACTCTAAGGGGTAAAACCTATCAAGAAAAGCAAGTTTGAACACTTCCCAATCTACCAAACCTTCCTATAAGGGTATCTCATCCATCTATATCTCAAACAACACCAGAGGGACATTTTTGAGTTTATAAGAGTCTAGCTCCGCTCCATCTCTAGGAGTCACACCCATAGCATACACCACCTGGAACCTCTCATATATGAATCTTTGTAGATCTTCATCCACCTTGGTTCCATGGAAAGTAGGAGGTCTCATCCTCATAAAATCCCGGATTCTAGAAGCGGGAGTAATAGCATTAGTGTTCTCTTGAGGTCCATCTCCTTTGTTAGTTTGGGTCATCACATGGTTAGTAACGAAATGAGATTGAGTCATCATGTGTTTTTTCAAAGCTCAAAAAGCATCATGTATCTCTACATAAAACATATCCCCTTCAACTCTTGAAAATTGAGGAGCTTGGGGCACTTGAGGCACTTTAGGGAGACTTATCTTATTCACATTCTCTTTATTATCCATAGGAACTTTCTCAACTCGTGGAGGAACTCCCTTATCACTACTCCTTCATCCACTTTCCTTTTGCGGTAGTCCTTCTAGTATTAATGTTCCAAGAATAACAGTAATAGGATTAGGAACTCATAGGCATACACTCTAAGGCACCACATCAAGAGTAATTAAGAAGGGAAACTCTATAGTCCTATATCCTCTTGTTCATAGATGTGTCGCGACTCACACAGATGAATAAGACTTCACTAGACGTTACTTGTGAGCGTTTTGACCTAAACCATTTACCAAAACCTTATGCTCTGATACAAACTCTGTAACAACACAAACTACACCCTAGGAATGAAAGAATGTTCACTTCGCTACACGACGTACTCGACCTCAAGAAGGTCTTTTACAAGCCTCTTTTCAATCATTCATCACATAGGTATGAAAAGTAGTTCAGAATTAAAACTTTTCAACATGACTAAAAGAAGTTCTTTCATAAAAAGGAAAGGAACAAGTCTCGTTATCACATGTAAACTTAGACACATCTTAAGAATCATAGGTTCATGGCCCATTACATAGAACAAAAACACACTAAATCTTTACAAGTCTTAACATAAAGGAAATGCTATGAGAAACATAGACTAAGTCCTCAAACATATGAGGACATATCAATATTTAGAGAATCATCTTCCCAAGCTTTGCCTTCTAAGAAACCTTCACTTGCCTTCTACCCTATACTTTGAAAATATTGAAGGGTATGGAGTTAGTACAAACATTTATCTAAGTATGTCATTATGAAAAATTATGCTAAAAGAAGACATTTTACTAGAAACACATATTTCATGCTATTTTGGTAAAACCTTCATGAACCAAATTGGCAAATCATCCGCCATGTATCATATAAAGTAACTGTTCCATGAATCTCAACATTTAAACATATTAATCAAGTAATCCATTTATCATAAAGACCTTCCTATCCAAAGTTATCCTAAGACTCACCTAGGTAAGACATGAAGAGATTGCCGATACAAACAGTTCAATACACACCTAAGTGTTCGTTAAGGCTACCAAGGATAAGACTACCTTATTAAAACTCAACAAGTCAACATTCAGTTCTAAAGATACTTAGAATAAACATTTAGGCATTTAAGAACTTTACATAAAGACCATCCTCCAAAACAACCCCAAATGACACTTAGTTCAATGTGAAATTAGCATCCCATACTAGTACTTCCACATAGTGCTTCGTAGGAACCTCGATAGATTAGGCACATCATATTCATAACATTACATAACTTTCATCCTACTATACATAATATCAACATGCTTCATTATCATTAGACATAAAGTCAACTTACTTCATTACATCATATAGTTATCATTCATTAACTTCCATATAAGAACACACCAAGATTCCCTTAAAATTTCTATTCCTTCAATGTGTAAATAGAGTACCATTCCACCACCTACCCTAAGTAGTACACCATTAAGAAAACTTTGTTCATAACATTCATTTATGTGGGGGCTAGCTTTTATAGACACAGACCAAGAGAGCTAGATATGGAATCCCGATATTAACCCTTACATGATGAGGGATCCCTACTTGCCTAAGGTAGGGTCATACTTTTAGCCTTTCCATGGATATCCCATAGAAACAATTATTCGGGCGCATAGTTAAGGGATAAGAAGATTGCTTCTAAGTAAGTCATTATCAACTAACGAAGAGCACTTATCTAAAGAAGTACATTGTATACAAAATCTCTAATTATTCAAATCCTCTCTATTCTAAACATAACTTGTTCTAGGATTATTAAACGTTCTTTAAACTCATTGAGTATAGGATAAAGGACAGCTACTTTGTACCAAATCTAAGCTAATGAAGTGTACTTATGCATAGAAGTTACTTTTGATTAACACATTTCAACTCACAAAGGGCATCTAACCTCCAACCTATCTTTGGAAAGCTCTTGGGAATATTTAGGTTTCTATTAAACACTTCATCCCAACTAATGCAGAGTGTTCACCCCAAAATTCCCCTTTTCATTACTAGATTTGTTTAGGAATAGTAGGATGGTCTAGTAACTTTATCTTTACTAACGAAGTGTTTCTACACTACAATCCCCCATTTACATTCATAACTTCATCCATTCATTCTTAGTGTGTGTGAGTACATGTTAGAACAACTTTCACATAACAAAAATTATTCAAAATATTTACATCTAAAATGCTCATACTACATTCATCCATATTCACACACTATCATGCTTCACATATACATATACTTCATTTAGACATCGTATCTTCAAGACACACATGCACAACTTCACAAGACATAACATGCATATTCATCATAACCTCATCTTACGTCACATTCAATTTCTTCAAGGCCATAAATCAGAAAACACATATATAATTTTATACATATAGTAAAAACCACCACTATAAGTTGACTGTACCACTGAAGATCAATTCAACATGAATTAAACAATATAGGTCAACTTACCCTTCATTCAAGCTTTCACCACCATTCCTCAATTTCTCCAATAATTCATACTAATATAGCATCAATGCAGTAGGTAATAACATTACTACATAATATAAACTCAATACTAACAATGTCTAATTACAATCATCAAACCGAATTCTTAAGTTAAAATTTAAAAACTTGGATGAGTATGAGTTCATTGAGTTTATGACCTTAAACTAAAATAACACTTATAATATAAGAATACATCTACTAAAATGTTTTCATGCAAGAAACCATACATAGAATTTGAAATTAAAAAATTAGGATTTTAAAACCTTTTGAAAAGTCTTTGAATTGGATCCTTCAATAAGAGAAGAATTAAGGATGAACTACCATACCTTATATGAAGGTATCCCACAAATTTGGTGAAGAAATCACAAAAAATATTCAATGCTAGCCCTACCTTGAGTTCAAGCTTCCATGGAGTCTTGAGAGAGTTTTCTTGGAGAGGGGCTTTGATTTTTAAAAGTGAAGTCTAATATTAGATCTTAATGTTTAAACCCTCCAAAATACCTAAATTGAAATCAAATAACCATACATGCACATTAAAATACTTGGGGTGAATTTGCCAAAATACCATAAGTTTGACCTAATCCCTACAGCTTTTGCAGGTCCGAAACGATGCACCAAAGATAAGTGGCGTCGATTGATCGACGACACACCTTGCTGAGCATCATTGGATCAGAGGCTGATTTCATAGTGTCTAATGTCTCACCAACAAATGTGGATATTCTCCCCCAAATGTCATAGCATCGTTCCAACAACTCTCTATTGATACTCATCGTCGTTTAGGCAGTGTTTGGCAGTTTTTCTTGCCAAGTATTATGTCCTCCCCAAGGATCGTACTATAATGACTCCTCATAATTAACTTGGTTGAACTAGAGCTTCACAAATATTTCATGATTTAATAATTTGTTTTTTGACACCTAATTTTGATCTTCCCCGATATTAATTAATTCACGAGTTTGTTAATTCTAAAATAATTTAAAATGTTTAGCTTTATAGAAGTAAAACGTTTTTGAGGTTACTTTGAGTAGTTTTAGTCATTTCATAATATTCTAAGTATTAAATACTTTATATATATATATATATATATATATATATATATATATAT
>NC_028648.1:29800998-29857243 GCF_001406875.1 Solanum pennellii | reverse complement strand
TGTATATATATATATATATATTTATTTATATATATATATAACTTTATATAACTAGCATAACTTAAAAGTACTTGAAAATCATAGCAAAGTATTACTTTATTTTTTAGATGAATATTTTAAATTAGTTATTCACGATTATGACTTTGGATTAATTAATTTGTACATTAATCATTTCTATAATGATGTTAGACATTTTATTTTGTTACGATTAAGAAACTCGGTAGTTAATTATTTTAATCATCTTAATTAATTTGTTCGTTTATTAAGCCAAATTCCTTAGTTCTTTTTACAAAAAAAAGTGAAGTTGGGTCTGTGTTCTTCTATTCTTGCCTCCCTAATCCATATTCTGAATTAATTCAGCCCAACACTCTTTCCCCTTAAACCATCCCATTCCCCTGACCCGGCCCATCTTTTTAAGTCAAAGAATCCAGAAGTTTCCCAAACATGTGCAAAATCAACCTCACCCCTACATCGCTCCTCTTCTCCCTTCACATGAGCGACATTGTAAACTAGAGATACTCAATCGCGCGTGATGTGCCTTTGGCTCGTCTCTCTCAACGTACAAATTTAATTAGCAGCAGATCATGCGTCTATCCCTTGGTGGGGTGACATTAAAACACATCCCCACCAAGGACGGGATGTCGATTCTTGTTCGTCGATTTATCCTTTCTTTTTCTTGAATAAAGTGAATATTTCAGAAAAATGGTGTTCGTCCAATTTGGTGAAAGAGTTTAAATTTGAAGTCGAGGGGGTGGGCCTTTGATCAGGTTTTTTATTCCTCTTTTACCCCCATGTCCAAAACCCTAATCCCCTTTTATATATTGTTGGCCATTCACAATTTAAAGGGGTCTTTTTTTTTCGAGTGGATAAATTTTGTGAGTTGAAAATTTTGTTAAAAAATCTTAGTTGGGAGATTTTTTTAGTTGAAAATTTTGAATGATGGAGAGAATATTTTTAAGTTGGAATCCTTCGAACGAAAAAGTACAATAGAGTTTGAGATAGAGCATTCTAAATACATACAAGTCACATTTTTTTTTAAAAAAGGGGGGAAAACAGTGTCGTTGTAGGGTTCTAGCTACTGTCTCGACTTTTGTAAGGGTGCTTGTGTTTTGAGTTCTTGCGGAGGGTCATCTCTTCTGCTCAATTTTTTCCCGTTCACAGCATCACAAAAGGTAAAAAAAGTTTGTTGATTACAAACTCGTGTAGGGTTTTTTCCGTCATGCGAGATGATATATTTTCTTTGACTCCGTGTTTTCTTTTATATGCATGTATCTGTTTTGTTTGTCTTATGTTGATGTCGAAGGTCTAGTGTTTTGCTTGTATTTTTTCATATATTATAATTTAAGATTTGGAATACATATTTTGTGTTAGTTTAAGTTTAAGAATTCTTCGAATAGAAAATATCTAGCCTGCTTTCCGATTTTTGCATTTGTTTCTAGCTTGATCTATTTGGTTTCGTCTGTTCTTCTGACTTGATGACTCTCAATATTGTTACTAATATAAGTTTGATCTTGAAATCAACTATTATGATTAATATGTACGATATACTCATGTGCTTATTCCAATGGTTTGGTTTATCTATTTTTCTTGAAATCTTTTCGTTGTTTTGCTTCCTAATATGACATAATAAATCATTTTTCGTGTTAATGCTATTTGATTTTTTTGGTAAAACACATGCATATTTATAGGTTGAGTCGGTACAAGAGTTTGAGTTTTTTGTCTTGCTTTACCCCTCAAGCTTTGGTTCTGTTAAAATTTGGACAGTAAGGTCATTAAAATATGACCTCTTTTTGTATTAATCTCTCATTATACAGCAAGGTTATTTTCTCTAATTTTTATGATGTTTCCTAGTAGTTCCGTTTACTCACATTGTGTCCATTTTTTGATAATTTGTTTGATTACTCGTCAATGGAAATACTATGCCCGAGACAAAATCCAACATAAATTTAAAATGGGAGAGTTGCGTATAAGTCATTTGTGACACATGTTAAGTTCAATGTTGCTCCTTTTCTTTATTTCATTGGCTTGCAGTGTAGGATTCTACTATTAGTTTTTGTCTATTTCCTGTCGTCGTTCAATTAGTCTTAAATTTTCCAGGAAAGATAGTAAACTCCGGGAAGAAGTGTGGTTATTTTAATGTGATAAAAATGCCTGCCAACTTGAATTTTCTTAAAATATGCGTATATTTGTTTGTGTATCGTCATCATCATTATTTCCTAATTGTTGCATGACTAAAGTGTTTATGTCCATCTAATAAGTTTTTTTTGGATAAAATTAATGTTATAATTGCTTTCTTTTATTTAATCTTTTAGTTATTTGCTTTATCTTAAGGTACTTCGGTTGAAATTTTCTTCAACGCGTTTGTTTTAGGATTGATTAATCATTGATAAGATATGGCTGAGAGATACTAATTTGTTTTCATTTCTTATGTCGAATGTGAAATCTGCTTGAATTCCATATGAACTTCTAGTCTTCCTCTCGCATTTCTACGGAGTCGTAAAGGCTCAATTCCTTCCATCGAGTCGAGTGACCATTAAAAAACTCGACGTACAGATCAAATCTAAAAGGATACGAAGAAAAGAGGGATTCAGAAAATTTGGCCAAAGATTCCAAATTTTACATCTTTTAGGATTATATTTTGTGATACTTGGGCCTTAGCCCTTGTTGTCTTTCTTTTCTGTATTTATTATTAAGTAATTGTTTGTTTATCTTAGGACATGTACAAAAGAAATGGGTCCAAACACCGGGTATGGGTCCAGCCCAACTCTCTCTCTCTCTCTTTCTCTCCCTCTCATTTGCATACTTGCTTGTTATTAGTTGTCGTTCATTTAAGGTTAAAAAATTCCAATCCCCACAAGACTCCACACCTCGTTTTAATCGCCTATTCAAATCAACTTAAATATAAATGAAATTAAATAAATACTTTCTTTTAAAATTAAACTATAAATAATCAATACATCCTTTTAAAAATAAACTCTAAATAATTTTTTGTCTCGTGTTAAAAGCAAAAATGTTTAGTTTTCGAAACACCGTATTAATGGATATTTAGGTACCTTAAACATATTACTAAAATATTAATGTGAATCCCCAAACCCCCCTTAAGGTTTTCAAATTGATTTTCGGTTTATATCTTTTGAAACAAAGTTTTTCTATATTTTTTCTTTAAAAATTAAGTAGTGACTCTAAAAATTCTTAAAACTTATAAAAACCTAATTTCTTAATTAAAATATTTTAAAATAGTTAATTTTAGTTTTTGAAGTTTGTTTTGTATGTGTGAATGTCAAACGTCAAGGAACAACCAAGACATTCAACGAATGGACGTCTATGTGGTTATGTGAGTTCTTTTGGTCCTTGGCATGTTCGGTAAGTTTTTCAGAGTCCAAATTGAAAGGGGATGAACACAATAATTAAATGACCATGTTTAAGGGTTTAACATCCGGACATGACTCCACCTAGGACCCATGAGGGGCTCTAGAGGATGACCCCAATGTTTAGGCAGAATCTTCCAATTAACGGCCCAAACGACGAGCCTCACCAACAGACCTTCCATTGGTCGACACCCTGTCATCCTTGGCTTAGCTCTACATTTAGTGGTGGTGAGATTTGACCCATGAATAAAACAACGAACCAAACGACACCCAATAGTTTGGGTCCGTCGTTTGGTCATTCTTACAAGCTTTAGCGAATTAGGCCAATCTTGGGGCGTTTTTTCGAATTCACCCCAAGTATTTTATGAAGCTTAGATTTTTGTTTTAGGGTATTAAGGGAATTTTAAGTTAGTTTATGCTCCTAGACGTAGGTTTGACTTCATTATTCAAATATAAAAAACCCTATTCAAGAAAGACTCTCTTAAACTCCATAGAAGTTATAACTCAAGGAAGGGCTAGAAGTGAAGGTCTTTGACATTTTCTTCACCAAATTTGAAGCGTTTATTCATAATCAGGTATAGTAATTCATCCTTGAAACTTCATTTATTAAGAGAGCCATTCCAAAGAGATTTCAAATAGAGTATTCAAACATCAACTTCTTCTATGTTTGACTCTAAGCATGGGTATTTGCATGAAAATGTTTTAATAATTGAAAATTATCTTTTAAGTGATAGTTAATGATTTTTATTTCAAAACCCCAATGAACCCATGCTTATTCTTATTTCCTACTTTTGTCTTATAGAGTGGTTTTCATGTGTATGCTATGATAATGTTAGAACTATGGTTTTCTTGATTATATGTTGTGATAACCTACTGCCTTAAATGCTATTTTTGATTTATTGTTGGAGAAATTGAGAAAAATTGGTAAGGGATAGGATGAAGGGTAAGTTGTTCTATCTTGCTTTGAACTTATGGTGAAATTATCTTTAGTCGTATGGTCCACCTTTGTGGCAGTGTTTACTTGAAGTATATGAATGTTTATATATGTATATTGTCAGTATGGAATTTAAGTCATGATATGTGAAGTAAAGTGATGATGATGATGTTCATGTTAATATGTTTTAGAAAGTTGGAATTGTATATTTTTAAGGAATTATGTCTAAATGAAGTATGTATATTAGAAGCATGCTAGTGTGTGAATTATGATGAATGAAGGAATGAGCATGTTAGGAGTCAATGTTATAAAAAGGGTGTTATGTGAAAGCTGTGGTCACATGTATTCACACACAATATGAATGAGTGATTGAAGTTAATGATTGAGAATGGGGTAATGTATGGTGGATACCCTTCTAGAGTTTAGATAAAGTGTTTAGTTGCAACCTCACTATTCCCAACAGATTTCTAAGATAGGTTGGAGGTCGAATACCCTTCTTTAATTGAGATGTGGTGTTCAAAAGTAACCTCTAGGATAAGTACCCTTCAAGAGTTTAGATGTTGTGTTAATTAGATACCCCTTGACCTATAGTTAATGAATGTTTAAGACTCCGTGGGGAGTTATGCTTAGCACTGCGAGGATTCGAAAAAGGGGTGGATATAAATCGTGAGTCGTGATGTTGTATCCAATGTACCTCTAGAGATCAGTACTCCTCGTTAGTAGATAATTTGTTACTTAGAAGAAATTTTTTTATCCCTTAACTATGCGCCCGCATAGGAGTAGCTATTGGAAAATTCAAGTAAAGGGTCAAGAATGCGCTACCTTAGGCAAGTAGGGATCCCTCATTCGGTAAGGGGTAATACCGGGATTTCACGTCTAGATCTCATGGTCTATGTCGGTTAAATGTAGTCCCCATAAATGAATGTAATAAATTAAGGCTTATAAATGGTGTACTAGTTAGGGTAGGTGGTGGTGTGTGACGCTATCTATCCATTGCAAAAGTAGGCATTTGGAGGGAGTCTTGGTGTGTCTATATGTGAAAATGAATGAATGGGTCATTATGTCTAATTAAAGTGAAGCATCTTTATTCTATGTCTAAGATTCATAAAGTATGATTATTTATGTGTAAGGTTAATGAAGATTATGAAAATGATGAATGTAATTTGCCTAGTTTAAGGGAATCCTTAAGAAGCACTAAGGTGGATGTAGTAGTATGGGATGCTACCTTAACATTTTACTAAGTGTAACGTGGGGGATTTCATGGAGGGTGGTTCTTACATGATGTCCTTAAATGCAAGTACGTTTCTCCACTGTCTTTGATATTGAATGTTCTCTGGTTAAGTGTTGTGAAGTATGCTTATCTTTGGTAGTCTTAAGAATCACTTAGTTTTATATTGAAGAGATTTTATGGGCGATTTCTTCATGTCTTACCTTAATTATTATTAGGACAACATTGGATAGGGAAAATTTATGGTAAATGGTTTTCTTGTAAAGTGTGTTCTTATGTTATAATTATGGATGTTTTATTCGATATGTTAAATGATGATGTATTTAATATTTTGTGACTACATTAATGAAGGTGTTACTTAAATAGCATGAAAGCTTTATTTCAATTGAAATATCCTGTTTTCATGATTTTTCATAATGCCATACTTAGTGCAATGTTTGTACTAACTGCGTACTTTTCTATACTCCATAAGTATAGGTTGAAGGAAACTGAAGGTTCCTGGAAGGCAAAGCTTGGACAGTTGACTCCCTCAAGACTTGGTATGTCCTCATATATTCGAGGACATAGTCGATGTTTCTTTAGTTCTTCTTTAGAAATTATTATGCATTTTTTCCATATAAAGGGGCTGTGACCCTACGACAATTAAGTTATGTCGTTAATTTGGCTTGTGACGATGAGACATATTCCTTATTAATTAATAAAAAGATTTTCTTACTTATATTGTTGTGAAAAGTTTTAATTCCACACTACTTTTCATATCTTATGTAATGAATAATATCTAAGAGCTTGTGCAATACCTCCGAAAGGTCAAGGACGCTTGTGACGACTCAAGAGTTCTCCTTTCTTCGAGGGTGTACTTGCTGGTAGTTGAAGGTACCCCGAAGTTTTTAACCCTAAACATGCCCATCTAGGTCTTAGGGTTCCTCCAATTAATATATACCCCAAATAAAACATAAGCACATAGATGACTAGTCGTGGAACGTCTTTGTTGTCCCTTGACTTTTGACTTCCAAACTCTACAAACTGATTTCTCATGCTAAAATTCATTACTTTAAAGCCTTATTAACTCATCAAACACATGTGAACTTCTACTTTGACCTATTTCACTATGAGGTCGTTAAAATGCTTTCATACTCTTTTGGTATAAATCTCATAAACAAGTATAAGAACATCATCAAGTTAATACTACATATACCACATATTCATATAATAACATGCAACCCATATGAGCATTTAGACCCCTCACAAAAGTTTACCCTAAGACTAAATTGAGTAAGACAAGAAGATACCGCCCATACACCGTATTCAAGCTTACCTAAATAATCCTTCAGACTACCTGAAGTAAGAATATTTTTTACACCAAGATAACAGTAGTTCCATAATCTTCATGAAACCATTTTTCATCATATAGTTCCTTCACATAAGTAAGACATGAACCTTCCTTATGAATATATTTCATTAAGTCAACAATGTTAACTTAAAGCAATTTATGACACAACTAAGAAAATAAAGAACTTCAAATAATGGTCTCGGAAGAGACTTAGGGAACTCACCTAGAATCTTAAAGCCTACTCGTGTAATGTGTAAATAGCGTCCCATTCCACTACCTACATGTTGTAGAAATCATCCAATAAGTAGAGTGTAGATATCATATGATGAGAATATAGGTATTAGCCGATATAAAGCACACTAGCTATGTGTGGAATCTAGTGTCATAAGGACCCCACACCATTGAAGGTGTTCTACTTGACAAAGGTAGTATTAATACGCATCCCATGTTGTACATAGTTTTAGGATATCAAGGGCTTTTTGTTCTTTAGTCTCATCCTCTAGAAGAGCTAATACCACAAGAATATATATCGGTTCTTTACCTTGTTTCTCAAAGAATAATCATTCCCTACATGTTTTAGAGAGGGTACCATTTCCTAGTTGTACCAACTCATAATACATTTCATGGAAAACTTATTCTTTAAAACTCTTTTCATATTAAAGGTTCGACATACATAACAATCTTTTCATATTCAAGATTCTTCATATAAGTGATTCATAGTAGGGCACCTCCTTTTGGACTA
This sequence comes from Solanum pennellii, assembly GCF_001406875.1. Taxonomy (NCBI): domain Eukaryota; kingdom Viridiplantae; phylum Streptophyta; class Magnoliopsida; order Solanales; family Solanaceae; genus Solanum; species Solanum pennellii. The sequence goes on along the minus strand of NC_028648.1, from coordinate 29,849,641 downwards.
CCGATCTTAGACTTTATTCATAGATTCATTCATTCAGGTGTATGACAATGGTGCCTGAGACTACAAGGTCAAGATATAACCTTCACATAACTTTAATATATAAGGAAGAGGGACAAATAGTTCACCACTCAACACAAAATATCATCATATCACGTATTCAATAACATTCAAGTACTATGTAGGGACAACTAATTCTACCTAACAAGAGAACCTATCAACATATTGAGACCCGTTATAGTCTATCATATTTACATATAACCATTTACAGGAAATCATACTTTCACCTCCTACATGCACATATACCATATAATCCTCCATGTTATTTATCTGTACAAATTATGACATGATAGCACCATTATTCGAATAATAATGCCGACACGACAATGTTAGTAACAATTATAACACATAGAAACTGCCACCATAAGTGGATCGTACCAATCAATACAATTCAATATCAATTATACAGAATATAAAGAAATCAGGTCAACTCAGCACCTTCCAATCATCATGATCACCATTCATTATCCTTTTCAATAAATTCACTTTACAAAGGTTCTTACCAATAGTCATATACACAATATTAAGCCAACACGCAATCCATATAAATGATCTAACAATATACAAGGCAGCCGATAAACAATTCTATCATGATCTATACATAGTTTAAAAGCCCTATACAATCTATTCATGAATTCACTAATATCAAGTCATGATAAATTCACCCACTTTAGAGCCAAAACTAGGAATTCAAGGAATACATGGGTTCATGGAATATTTGATATTAAAATCATCCATTACCATCAATTATATCATAAAACATTGATATAAACCTTTTCATGCAAGAACCCATGCTTAGAATTCAAAATAGACCTTTCAAGGTTTTGAAACATCTTTGAAAAGCCTTGGGAATTTTCTCCTTGAATTATAGAGGAATCAAGGATGAAATAAAAATACCTTAATTGAGGAATTCCGACGAAATTGATGGAGAAACAATGAAGAACTTCAAATCCTAGCTTCAACCTTGCTTCAAGCTTCAATGGAGTCTAGAGAGAACTGCTTTTGATCTTGGGTTTTTTATATTTAATAATGAGTATAAGTGTATGTTTTAGAGTCTTAACTAACTTAGAATACCATAAATAACCCAAAATAACCGTCCATGACATTATTAGGACCCTATGTGAATTTACCATAAGGCCCTACCTTGGACGAGACACCTATAGAAAATTGCAGGTGTAAAGCGATGTTCACACCTACAAGTCGTAAACCAGACGACGGGCCGTCCTGCGGGCCATCATTTTTGTAAATGTCTGGTTACTAGGGGACTTAGATCCCACACATAAGTGTAGAGAAATGCCTTGTAACGACATGTAGCACCCACTAGAGGTAACACGGGGTACTTGACCTCTCAGATGTCCTATAAAAGCCCTTAGACATCATTCATTACATAATAGTAAAAATAGCAAAACTTTTAAAACTTTTCATTGTATTTCATATTCTAGAATCATCACTTCATATATATAAAATATCATAAGTACATAATTAGAGAGAAAGTCCCGTTTTCCATCCTAACACACAACTCAATAGAATAAAATAGGGACAGGACCTTGAACAACATAGTATATAAATCTAACCTATTACATTTACTTAAAGAACTTCTTGACATAGGCAGCCTAGAATTATAAGGACCCCTTTTGCTGAACTAGGGAGACTTATCCAAGGCCTTAACTTAGGAGACATTTTTTAGCAATCAACACCTACACTTTGTTTTAAAAAGATTAAGATGAATGGTATTAGTAAAAGAATGCACTTATTATATGCAAAGTGCATTTAAACAGGACATTTTTTTTTAAAATCATGCAACATGTATTTTTAGTAAACTTCATGAACATTGGGACATATAAACACAATATTTTTCACATATATCATATAGACCTGCATAGTACTCATAATAGCACATAAATCCACTCATTATACTTTGAGGCATATTCATGACATATAACTCATTGCCTCTCTTTTTATCTCAACTTCTTCCCTTAAGAAACCCTCAAGTGTACTTAGTACAATGTATCTTCAAATAGTCATGCAGGATATATTTTCTCATAGACTTCATCAATAAAACCACATACATTCATAAATTCATAAGCACATCATATACATAAGCTTCACATAATAACCATTACCTAAGACAACCTCCAAGACACACTAGTGCAATGTACAACTTATCCTACAATACTACTCACACCAACTGTTCCTATGAAGTAACCCTATACAAGGCATGTCATATATGGACTCATTCCTTTACTACAACGTTAGTTATCACTCATTTAGTTCATATCATAGGTAAACGACGCTCATAAATCCTTCACAAGATTACTTTTTTTGGAATGTACATATGGAGTCACATACCCGGACTTATAACAAGTAAACTCATTCAGAAGTCATAATTGCAATTCACATGCATAATCATAATTCATGTTTTGACATAGAAAAGTCACTTTAACATGCACTCATACAATTTCTACATAATATAAGTCCTGCATTCATAAAAGTACTAATCTTATCATTTCTTGGAGTACATTAGTGTAATGCATGGTGGGGTCCATAGTCCTACCTATTCTAAGTAACCGCATTAAGGAGTTATGATTACAATACATTTTCTTATGTTAGTTCATCTGTTAACTTTCGTGATACATATCAAGAACCGACATAGACCATGTGAGCTACATGGACTCCTGTGTTCTACTCCCACACGGAAAAGAGAGGATACTACTTGCCAAGTTTGGACCATCATTGCCACGCCTTGGGATCACCCCTTAGACGTAACTAGTATATTCGTCCTAGAAGAGGACTTAGACTAGCTCTTATCATTCATCATAACATATCATAGGTCAAAATGCAGAAAATTTAGAACCCGTTTTTTACATTGAGAGGTAATTATAGACCTCTCGCATATCATATATGGAGTTTACTTAGAACCCTCATTTGTGAAGCTTACATAGGCTTCTCATTTAGGTAACTAAACCAAAATTGAGGACTCTCCAACAACTTGGAGGAAAATTCCAAGTCTTCTTGCAAATTGTCGTAGAAGTTCTTCAATGCAAGAACCTTCAGTGTTTTGGAAAAAGGGAAGAAATATGGGTTAGTACAAACCACATGTAGTTAGTATAGACTCTTACGCATAAAATCATCAATGGATGAGAGAAGACACAATTTAGTCAAAACCATGCATAATATCAATGTACTTAACATATAACCAACCCAAAGCAATATTTGTTCATTGCCAAAAATAGAACTTCATAACCCTATCCAAATATATGTACAAGATTAAGTCACTTACTTCATTCACATGACATAACTTCATATTTCATCATAAAATGCTTGGTTCATTAGATCCTAGATCACTTGACATACAAATCAATTTAGTCATACAAGAACACTACTAAAACCCTCTCTTAGGATCTCACATGTGCAATGTATAAGGGAAGTACATACACTCCCTCACACTATAAAGTAGCCTTTAAGACAAGCCCTAATAAGGGTTCACATACTTAACTTATCCATTTTATTTTACATTAGGGAAGGAAGTTAAATAACAAAAATGAGACCATGTGATCTACATGGAATCCGGTGTTTAACTCCCACATTTAAAAGAGAGGGTTAAAACTTGCCTAAAGTGCAACTTTTTGTACAAATCTATTTAGGTTGATCACTAAGTTATATTCCTATGTGGGCACAAAGTTAAGGGTCAAGGAGATTCTTACTAGAAACCTTGACTTTCTGGACGTGGAGGTTACCATCTCATGCGACACCACATATCTTGGGAATCATTACATACTAAAAAGAAGAAACCCATTTGGGAGGCCGAACTTACTAATGTGAGACTTCCATATCATTTACATGACCTTTCATTGCTCAGAATTTATTCCCTTTAGTAATGATCATACTTATCATACAATGTTCATATAAGCCTCTTCTATACCCTTATGTAAACACCTTCTCAGAATAGCTCATAGGTAATCTTAAGTGAGAAATACCCTTTCACTTTAGAAACCTCATACAAGTGAGTAAAACCTTTCACTAGGATTTTATTATAATCACAAAAACTACTACCAATCATATAATAGCAATATCATAAGAGAGTTAAATACTTGATGAAAATTCCAAGTGTCTAGGGTTAGGTATGAGGAATTCTTGTCATCACCATAAAAACCACTCATTAGGCATGGAAGCATTACAATCAGAGTAACTCATATTTCATAATTGAATCCAAGAAAATTAAATCTTCATAACTTCGTTCCCTTTCTTTCCGTTTATACTTCAATTACCAAAGAATACATAGCCAATACATAAACAAGGTGAATTTAAGAATTAATACATTGAACTATCATCCTACCTACTCATATAATAATAAACTTCCACAGTTAAAATAGAATTTTAAGATATTGTGATTTTAGGGAAGAACAACGGTTTTAGGGGAATTCTCTAGTGACTACAAATAAATAATAATCAATACTTAGTTAAACAATGATAAATGACCATAATTCATTACAATTGTATAACAATTTAGTTTTTGAAAGAGAACCCATGTCTAGATTGAAGCTTTAGTTTTTGGAGAGTTTGAAAACCATAGTTGAAGGAGCCTCTTGGGGAAATGATCCCAAGAGTGAAAGTAACAATACATTAGGATGATCTTGCCACGAATTTGAGATGAAATCGTGGTGAATTTATTCAATTCTTGAAGCTCTAGTGTTCTTCAATGGAGGTTGAAGTTTGTTGAGAGAGAAAGTAGAGAGATGTTAGAGCTAAGTGGGTTTTGGGAATTTATAGGAGTTAGGTTACTTTAATGAGTTGGAACCCTTACATTAATGAGTTGGAACCCTTATAGTTACCTAAATAACTAAAGTAACTACCCTATTTAGACCTTAATAATTAATTAACTAATTAACCTACTAATATTACCTTCGTAGAATTTCGATAGCGAACAAACCCTCCATTCACGATTCCCCATAGATCCAACCACAGCCCGTGCTGCACGACTGTTGTTTAGAGTAGAGGTTGGGTTTTTGGAGAATTATTGTGATTGGGTTAAGTTTCAACCAACGAGACACAACGACGGAACGTCGTTTAAATGGCGGCTCATCGTTTAAGCCCGTAGTTGCACACTTTAATTTGTGCAGTTTTGGGTTCAATGAATGGGTCCTCCTAATGACCTTTAGTGTGGTACTTGGGGAGTCAAACCCGGTGTTTTCGACCCTTAAAATACCCTAACATGTACCTTTCACTATATTTGACTCAATTCCGACTCGTAAAACCCCTTGAAACATGCCAAGGCACACTAGCTCATTTCTACAACCCTCCGGACATAAAGGTCCTTTCTTGACGTTTCAACTCTAACACTTCCAATTAGTTTCATTACATTAATTTAAGGCTTAGAAACTTTGTTTTAAGCCTTAGTTCTTACAGTGAGTCTCTATACTATGTCATAGACATTCAGAAGGTTTCATTATCCCCCTTTAGGAAGATTCCTCCCAGAATGACACTAAATATCTTTTGGTAGGGGAAGTAGAAGACTCAATACTAGCAGCCAACCAAACAACATAAACTCGGCATGAGTCACAACTCACAAGAGTAATTCACATATCCATTCATCACATAAAAATGGAATTTACCATAGCAATTAAAATCACAATTAAACACATATAAGAGCTCATCCTTACAATATGAGGAACTATCTTCTCAACATAAACATGAGCTCAACATAAACATCAAGAGTCACTTATGCAAAAGTTCTTATAAAACACATTAACATGCTCATAAAATTTCATGAAGGTAGTAATACACATAACACATATAAGTGCAAGGCAAGTAGAAGAGCACTTTTACGCGAAAAATCATTTTAGCGAGCACCTTTACCATGAATATGCATTTTAGTAAAGCAATACAAATTCAACATTATACATTATTTTACAAAGGGTTATTACTAACCTCAACTTTGGCTATAAATTTTAGGAAAAAGATGACGATAACAAGACTTCATGTCGGCCTCGGCCTCCCATGTTGCTCCCCCATCTAGGTGGTTTCTATATAGTAATTTTACGGAGGCCACCTTTTTTTTCCTCAACTTCTTGACTTGCCCATCTAGAATTTCCACTGGAACCTCTTCATATGAAAGATTGTCATCCACACCTAACATTTCAATAGGGAGAATGGACACGGGGTCGTTAATACACTTCTTAAAAATGGAGACATGATATACCTAATGAACCGAGCTAGTTCACTAGGTAGTCTCAACTCAAGCGCTACTTTTCCAACTCGTTGCAATATCTTATAAGGACCCACATACCTGGGACTTATTTTCCCATTTTTTCGAAAACTCAGCACCCCTTTCATAGGTGAAATCTTTAAATACACCATATCACACACTTCAAATTTGAGGTCTCTTCTTCTGTTGTCGGCATTGTAGTTTTGACGACTGTTGGCTGTTCACAACGTATCCCTTATAACCCGAACCTTTTCTAAGGCTTCTTATATTATTTAGGGACCAAGGAGTGAAGACTCGCCAGCCTCGAATCACACAATCGGAGGCCTACATCTCCTACCATAGAGACCTTCAAAGGGTGCCATGGAGATATTCGAATGGTAGTTATTATTAAAGGAGAACTCAATCAATGGTAGGTGATCGTCATACCTCCCCTTGAAAATATTTACGCAAGCTTTTAGCATATATTATAAGTTTTTAATGGCATGCTTCACTTGACCATCCGTTTCAGGATGATAAGCGGTGCTATGTTTAACTTGGGTACCTTACCCTTTTTGAAAAGATTTCCGAAAATGAGAAGTGAATTGGGAACCTTTATTCGAAATGATGGACAAAGTGATACCATGCAACCTCACAATGTTATCAAGGTACAACCTTGCATACTCTTCCGCCGAATAATTAGACTTAACAAGGATAAAGTTAGCGGATTTTGTCAACCTATCCACAATAACCCATATTGAGTAATTTTGCCTCCGCATCCAAGGAAAAACCACTACGAAGTTCATATTAATGTCTTCCAACGTCCAAGTAGGAATATTTAATATTTCTGTCAAACTACTGGCTTTCGATGCACGACCTTTATTTGTTTAAAATATGGTCACCTAGCCACAAATTCTGCTATTTCCCCTTTTCAACCAATCCACTAATTGATCTCTTGAAGATCATGTTACATTATGGTGTCACTTGGATGAATAGAATATCGAGAACCATGAGCTTCTTCCAACATTTGATTCCACAAATAATCCATATTAAGTATAGACAACCTTCCATGGTACCTAAGTACACCATCTTCCTCTTGGGAGAATGATCTTTAAACTTGCCAAGAACCGATTCCTTCAACCCCAACAATAATAGATCAAGATGTTTCCTAGACTTCACCTTAACCAGTAAATATGATTCGGAGTTTTGGTGTACCATGAAATAATTATTTGAAGAATATTCCAATCGAACACCAAACAGAGACAAACTATGACCATATTTCACTTACCTTCTTCCACATGAGACACCCTAACCATAGTATTACAACTTAAAGCATCCGCCACAATATTAACTTTGCAGGATTGATAGAGAACACTCATGTCGTAATTCTTCAAGAGTTCAAACAATCTTCTTTGTCGGAGATTCATCTCCTTTTTAGGGAACACATATTAAAGATTTTTATGGTTGGTAAATACATATACATGAACACCATAAGGATAATGCGTCCATATTTTTAAGGCAAACACTATGACCGCTAATTCAAGTTCATGAGATGGATAGTTCTTTTCATGTTCTTTGAGTTTTCTAGGGGCATTGGCTACCACCTTAGCATGTTGCATAAGTACACAACCCAAACCTACCCGGGAAGCATCACAATACACCACAAAACCCTTGGAACCCTCCGGTAAAATCAACATTGTAGCGCAGGTAAGCTATCTTTCAAAACATGAAACTTTTTTCACAAGCCTCTTACCACTCAAACTTAACACTTATTTTGGATCAAGGTATTGAAAGGATAAGAAATGGAGTCAAACCCATCAAAAAACCTTCTATAGTACCCGACTAGACCCAAGATATTTCTAATATTTTTTGTAGTCAAAGGACTAGGCCGATTCTAAGTTGGTTTCGTCTTTCCTGGATCCACCGCTTTATTCTCACTTGAGATATTATGACCTTGTAATGCAATCGATCTGAACAAAAACTCACACTTACTATACTTGTGAAATAGTTCGTGTTCCTTAAGAACATCAAATATTACCCCAAATGATCCATATGTTCATCTTCACTCTTGGAGTATACAAAGATGTCATCAATTAAGACAATCACAAAGGATTTAAGGAAATATAGGAACACCCAATTCATAAAGTCGATAAAAGTCGCCGGGGCATTAGTGAGACTAAAAGACAAAACTAGGAACTCAAAAAGACCATAACTAGTTTAGAAAGCTATTTTAGGTATATCTTCACCTCTCATTCTAAGTTTGGTGATACCCCGACCTCAAATTAAATTTAGAAAAATAGATTTCCCCTTGTAATTGAACAAACAAATAGTAGATCCTAGGGAAAAGGATACTTGTTTTTTATGGTAACCTTATTTAATTGATGATAATCAATGCACATCCTAAGGGATCTGTAACACTCCAGATGTCCATGATCTAATATAAATCCTCACATAATGAACTAATACGTAGAATGATGTTAATAGGCCTAAAGAATAGTTTTGGAAACATTTAGCAAGTGGTAGGGTAAAAAGCATTAAGAAACGTCCAAGATGTAGCTAGTGTGACTTGGATCATTGGGTTTTAAGAGTCGAAAATGAATGAAAGTTGGTTGAGAGGTGTTAAAATAGTTTTATAGGGTTTTTAGGGTTGAAATGTCCAGGTACGACTCCCCAAGGACCATCCTAAAGGTCCTTGGAGAGGATCCTTTAATTGGACACAAAAATTATCAACTTGATATTGTACATTGATGAAGCCAATCGACGAATCGTCGATTGACCGACGCTCCCTCGATGTCTCCGTTTGTTAACACTTTGACATTTTCAAAAATGTCTGGAAATCAGAGTCTATGAATCAAATGAAGGCTAGACAGTACGGTGTCGTTGATTGATCGATGCCTCGTTGACGAGAAACCATTGTTTGAGGGTTTGTTCACTGTTAAGTTTTCTTAGTTAGTAGCTTAATTTTAGTTTGTAAGTTAATTAATGAGGATTTAGGGGAAGGTTAATTACGTTAGTTAAGTGAGTGTGTAAGGCATAAATCAAATCAAACTAACCCAACACCGTATAATTCCCATACTCAATTCTCTCAAACTTCTCTCTACTTTCTCCCTCTTTCCCTAAAAAACACCATTGAAGACCATGGTTCAAGGTCATTATGTCTGCAAGATGTCAACTTTATCTCCATCAATCATCAAGGATTTTTAAAGTATGGAATCTCTTCACTCTTGGGATCTGTTTCACCAAGAGGATTCTTCAAATTGATTTCGAAAGATGTTAGAAACATTGGTTTCTTTCCAATTTCGTGAATTGTCTTTCAATTGGATTTGATGTTTATTTCCTTTGATGCTTAATGATATACTATGATTGTTTATGGGTTAATTGATGTATTTCTTGGTAATTCCTTTAGTTTGTGATGAATAGAATCCTTTACCCTAACCCTGATTATGCATTCGACTTGAAGATGATTAGGGTTGTTAGAATTTGTATTGTTATATCTTAATTCACTATATTATGATTGTGATGAGTGAGTTACTGGATAATTGTTCTTCATGGAGGGTGAGATTCTTGATGAACACTATTGATTCTATTTGGTAAGATATTATTATCTTGAACTCTTTACTTCAACAATGATAAATTTTCTTTGGTGATGTTGTTGTGCAATTGAAGTATTCTCTATGATTAAATTTAGGAAGATATGTTGTGATGAATATGAATATGATGTCATGATATTATTATGATCAATGTGAGATCATTCTGAGGCTATGTTAATGCAAGTTTGAAGATGGTTTCCCTTGTGTTCCTTAGATGATAAGGTAATGATATATTTATCTCACTAATTGTAAGGATCCTCAAAATAAATTAAGGTTCTTAGAGTCTCACATTTGTCTAAAAAGGGTTAAAATATTTTAATTAAGTGTTCTATAGTATGCATACTTTATTTGGAGTAATTTAGAGGTCAAACTTCCAAGAACGTTCAAGATGTTCAAAAACTGGTCATTAGACGTGCTAGTGTGTCCTCATTTGTTTGCCTTGTTTTTAAGCATTGTTTGAATTCCAAAACACTAGGTATGACCATAGTATATTCATAGACATGTTTATAGTCAAAACACTCAGGTACGACTCCTCTAGGACAACCTAAGGGCCCCTGAGGAGGACGCATATGTGGGACAAGAAAGTGATGTACCGTGGTTTCATGGTACATTCAATGCTTTTTCCTTAAGTATAGTGTGTGTTTAAGGCATTTTTGTAGTAACTTTTCTTTATTATTTATTGTATGAGTACTTTAAAGAACAGAAACGTTGAAGACTGTGCTGAAATCAGTGAAGAACTGATGACCTGGGGAGCCATTGATGGTCCATAGACCCGTTGACGGTCTTTACGTGATGATTGTCGACTAGAGGTTCAAGATGCTGAAATTAATTTGGGGAATTTTTACCAAGTGTGGGGCTATAGAAGGATCGACGGTCCATCGACTAATCGGCGGACCGTATTGGCAAATTGTTGATGGTACCAGAAAGTAGTCCCATTACACGACTTGAAGAAACCATTAAGTATGGAGGAACGGAGGTCGTCGATAGACCGTAGGTCTACTGACTGACCATGCTGCTGGTTCGTTGATGGTAACAGAAAGTGTTTAAAAGTGGACGCTGAAGAAGATTTGAGGTATGGACCGACGGAAGCTATCGAAGGTCCGTCATAGTTGGGTCGTTAACTGAAGACGCATTTTTAAAAATATTTTCCTTATTTAGAACTCGTTTTATTTTGGACTTTATTATTATAAATAGGACTAAAAACCTCATTTTTAAGGTTAGACTTTTTACTATTTTTCAGATATGTTTTATTGGAAGTTAAACTTTGTTTTTTTGGAAGTACTTCAATTTTCCAGAATCTTTCCTTTCAATATTTTAGTTTATTCAAGTGATATTTTTGGGTTTTCTTCAAACTTGTTAAAGTAAGTACATGATTTATTGTTTAACAATTATGAATTGTATAATTCTTAGCATGGGTAAATAAATCCACGACTAGGGTTGTGGGAACCATGGGTAATTAACGTAGATTTATCATACACTATCTAATAGGCTAGTTTCAATTGTTGCGAAGTAGTAACTTAGCCATACATTGAAGATGACACTTAATATGAGGTAAATGTAAGGATTTGTAAAGTAAACACAGGTATCCGGGCGAAGGTGTGGAGTGAAATTCCCTAGTTGCCAGACCAAGGAATTAGCGATACATAACTTATTACATTGGATGCAAGATACTAGGAAAGAGTTTTTATCGCTAGGATTATCACATTATGAACCTACGGGGAACAGTTACAGCCTAGTTTCTCTCATCACTTGATAAACCCCAAAGTTATAAACTTTCTATTGGAATTAGTTAGAAATAATTAAACATTTTTGGTACACAAAACTCCCCCTTTGGTTAATTGTTTTTGGAAAGGACTTGACTAAATAAAAGTAATCATAGATTGAAGTTAAGTATAAACCATTTTCCTCGTGGGATCGACCGCTACATTACAATTAGGTTCTTTACTTGAGACGACCGCTTATGCTTCTTTAGGGAAGTATAATTTAAGCATATAAAAATTTTGGCGCCGCTGCTGGGGAAAGTGGCTTTTATATTAACCTTAAGAACATTACATATTGGTCAACAATTTCATTATTTTACTTTTTCTTTTTGTTTTTGTCTCTCGCAGGTCTAGCATTAGTGTTTGCCAAGTACACGGAGTCAAGGAGAACCAATACTCTCACTTGATCAAGAACTAAATAGTACACTTCACATATTTAACATTCAAAACAATCCTGCTTATATCGATGATGAGATCAACCCTCAACTTCCCCCATCGGTTGATGCTCATAAACAAGTGATTGATGATAACCCTGCTGAAGGTAATCCAAGGAGGCAACCTCCAGCCTCACACCCTTAAGAGTACTATAGGGGAAATATTAACATCACTGACTCTGATGGGCCACTTGTCCTACTTCCTCTATAACATGGACATACTTTCGTGGTAACTAGTAGCTTGATGCAGATGCTCACCGCAAGAGGGTTTTTTTCGGGGCTACCCTTAGAGGATCCACATGTTCATATCGCCAAACTAAGGTCGGTGTATAAGAGTTGTATAGGGAGGCCAGACTTAGACATGGATGTAATAGGATTAAGGGTGTTCCCTCTCTCACTTATAGGGGAGGTCGCAAGTTGGTGTACTGAGTTACCCTAAAATCAATCTATACTTGGGAGCAATTGAGGGATGTGTTCCTAGCACGGTATTACCCGGTTTCTTAAAAGCTCAACTACAAAGATAGGGTGAACAACTTTGTGGCATTACTAAGGGAGTCAGTAAGCATTGCTAGGGATGGTTTCACATCATTCTTGAGAAGTATCCCAAACCACTGCATTGATGATGAGTCACTGAAAGAGTACTTCTATCGGGGCAAAGAAGATAAAGTTAAAGTAGTGCTCAATACGATTGCGGGTGGTCCTTATGGTTAGTGTACTTATGAATAGATAGGTCAAAAGTTAGAGAAAATCTCTCGTAATAATAAAGCTTGGAGCACTAGGCAGTCGGATACAGGGAGAAGCACTTTTGTGGTGCAAGCTTCACACAACCCAGCGGCAGATCAGATTCGTGAAGAGATGGCTTAAATGAGAACTGATCTTGGTTGGTGTTGAAACATTTCACTGGGGTGCGGAAACACTAAATGTGGTGAATCATTTGGCTAAACCACCACTGCCGGTTGATGACTACTACTATGAAGAAGATTCTTATGCAATAAATTAGCAAATTGGGGGTTTCCGAAAGAACACCCAACCGAGAGGGTCACTATGTTTGAGATGGAACCGCACCAACCATTTCAACCGGGGTAACTATAAATAAACAAATTTGATCGGAGTGGGCCCTATTTTTTCACTTCAAAATTGGCAAGTTGCTCCTAGAGATGGTGGAGGTAGTCTGGCGCGAGTTTACGATATGTTGTAGAAGATGATGAGGAGATTTGATGCTAGTTATGAGAATGCCAAAGCGGCGAGAGTTGATTTAGCAAATATTGGGCAAAAGGTGGATGCACATGCAATCTCAATAACGCACCTTGAGTTGCAAATGGCTCAATTGTCTTCTACTAAGAACCCACGTCAACCAGGTACTCTTCCTAGCAACACTGTTCAAAATTGAAAAAATGATGGACATTGTATGTCCGTCATTACTCGAGGTTTTAAGCAAACCATAAATCAACCTATGCCGTCTTGCATAGAAGATGAGATGAGAAGAGAAGATGAGGTAGTAGAAGCTAGTGTGGAGTGGTAGATGAAGCGGTAAAAGAAGCTGCGAGACCCTAAAAAGTAACTCCAATTCCTAGACCACCACCTCCCTTCTGCGAAGATTGGTGAAAAAGACCAAAGATGACAAATATCTGCGTTTTATTACTAAGTTCAAATAGCTTTCCATCAATGTACCTCTGATAGAAGCTCACAATCAAATGTCCGATTATGCCAAATTCATGAAAGATATAGTCACAAAGAAGAGATCGGTTAGTGTTGAGGACGATGATCAGATGCAACATTGTAGTGTTATCGCTACAAGATCTCTTGTTCAAAAAAAGAAGATACGGGCACTTTCACTATTCCATGTACAATCGGGTTGTTATCTTGGGGTTAGCATCAATCTCATGCTTTCTCCATTTAAAGGAAGTTGGGTTTGGCTGACCCGAAGTCCGCTGCAATGCATTCACTGATGGTCGATCGAACGGTAAAGAGGCCTATTGGGATACTCCATGATGTATTAGTGAAGGTTGAGTCATTCATATTTCTAGTCGATTTTATGGTTCTTGATTTTGAAGTGGACTTTGAGGTTCCTATTATTCTTGGGAGGTCGTTCCTTGCTACTGGTCGAGCTTTGATTGATATGGAGAAGGGCAAATAAATTTTCCATTGACAATGAAGAAGTGACTATTAACATTTGTAGGTCCATGAAACAGAGTAGTGAGCTCCAATCGGAATCTGTGATTTCCTACAGGGTTGAGAGTGCGTCTGAGGTACAAATAGAATAGTGCCTTGGTGTTGAGGCACTAGCGGTAGTGATTTTGAACTTCGAGAGTGATGGTATTGAAGAATATGGGTCATTGGTTGCGACACTTGATCGAGGTGATGTTCGGTTAAAACTAAAGAAGTTTGAGTTATATATGATGCATTGCGCGTCTTCACCCGCGAAACCATCTATAAAGGAGGCCCCAAAATTGGAGCTTAAGGCTCTACCACCTCATCTGAGGTATGTGTTCTTGGGAAAAGGTTACATTTTTCTATTAATCATTGCATTAGATTTGAATATGGAGAAAGTGGAGTGTCTAGAAGAGGTGTTAAAGATGTTCAAATAAGCCATTGGTTGGAATATTGCGGACATTGTTGAGATTCCACCCGGTATTTGTTCACACAAAAACAACCTCATGCTCGATCATAAGCCAAGTATTGGGCACTAGATACATTTAAATCCACCTATACAAGAGGTAGTGATGAAGGAAATTATTAAGTGGTTGGATGCCAGAGTCATATATCCAATCGCTGATAGTTGTTGGGTATGCCCTGTTAAGTGTGTGTGCCCAATAAAGGGGGAATAATTGTGGTCCCTAATGAAAAAAATGAGCTTGTTCCAATAGGGTCGGTGACCGGATGGAGAGTGTGTATGGATTATCGGAAATTTAATGCATGGCCTATGACGGACCATTTTCCTATGCCCTTCATGGATCAAATGTTAGATAAATTTGCATGAAAGGGGTGTCATTTTTTTGTTGATGGTTATTCGGGTTACAACCAAATCTCTATTGTACTGAAAGATCTTGAGAAAACCATTTTTACTTGTCCTTATGGAACTTTCATGTTCAAGAGGATGCCCTTCGGGTTGTGTAATACACCGACTACTTTTTAGATATGTATGATGTCCATATTCTTCTATAAGGTGGAGGACAACATTGAGGTATTTACGGAGGTTTTTTCTATTTTTGGTGACTCGTTTGATCATTGTTTGAGTCACTTGGCCAAAGTTCTCAAAAGATGTGAAGATTGCAACCTTGTGCTAAATTGGGAAAAATGTCACTTTATGGTGAAAGAGGGTATTTTATAGGGCCATCGCATCTCAGAGAAGGGTATAGAGGTTGATCGAGCTAAAGTCGAGGTGATAGAGAGACTTCCTCCACCTACCTCTTAATAGGTGTGATTAGGGCATGCGGGTTTCTACTGGAGGTTCATCAATAATTTTTCAAAAATCGCACATCCTCTGTGCAAGTTACATGAGAAAGATTGTAAATTTTATTTTGATGAATCCTGTCAGAAGGCATTTGAAGAGCTGAAAGAGAAGTTGGTGTCTACACCCCTTATTATATCTCAAGATTTGAGCAAACCATTTGAGGTGATGTGTGAGGCTAGTGGGGTTGACATTGGTGTAGTATTCAGACAAAGAAGGGATAAAATCCTTAACACCATTTATTATACCAGTAATGCTCTTAATGAAGCTCAAAAGAATTATACTATGACTGAACAAGAGGTACTTGCGGTGGTATTTGCCTTCAAAAAATTTTGCTCTTATTTAATTGGCAAGAAAGTTATAGTGCATACTGATAATTCTACCTTGAGATATTTTATGGCAAAAAAGGATGGAAAACGAGGTTGATTAGATGGGTATTATTATTGCAAGAGTTTGACTTTGAAGTGAAAGATAGAAAAGGGACCGAAAATCAAGTTGTCGATCACTTGTCCGGATTAGGGATGAAGCTATGTGAGAGTTGGATGAAAAGGCTGAAATTGATGATACTTTCCCTGATGAGCATGTATTGGCCACTTCTCATTACTTGATTCCATGGTTCGCAGATTTTGCAAATTACTTGGCTAGTGATATCGTTCCATCAGACTTGTCCTTTAATCAAAAGAAAAAGTTCAGGCATGATGTGAAAAAGTTCTTTTGGAATGAGCCATATCTATATAGGAGTTGTGCCGATTGGCTTATTCTGTGTTGTGTGCCGGAAGTTGAGATGTTGAATATTTTTGAGGCATGCCACTCCTTGCCTGTGGGTGGGCATCATAGTGGTATCCTGACTGCCCATAAAATCATGCAATGTGGCTAATATTGGCCAATCATCTACCAATATGCTCATGAGTTCTCCAAAGCATATGATAGGTGCCAAAGAGATGGCGGTGTTTCTAGATGGCAAGAGCTCCCTTTAAATCCCATTCTTGTAATTCAGTTATTTAATGTGTGGGGCATTGACTTTATGGGACCTTTTATGAGTTCTTATGGGATGAAGTATATTCTTGTGGTGGTTGATTATGTGTCAAAATCGTTGGAAGCGATAACACTTGCAAATAATGAAAGGAAGAGTGTCACTACATTCTTGAAAAGAATATATTTTCAAGATTTGTCACCCCAAGGGCCATTATTAGTTATGGGGTATACCACTTTTGCAAAAAGTTTTTCAAAGGGTTATTGGACAAATATGGGGTTCGCCACAATATGGACACTCCTTACCATCCTCAGATTAGTGGGCAAGTTGAGGTGGCAAACAAAGGAATCAAGCAGATTTTGGCGAAAACGGTGAACGCAAGTAGAACAGATTTGTCAAGGAGGCTTGATGATACTATTTGGGCCTACCGGACAGCATATAAGACTCCCATAGGTATGTATCCACACCAACTTGTATATGGGAAGACTTGTCACTTGCCGGTTGAGTTAGAGCATAAGGCCAAGTGGGGAATGAAGATTCTGAAGATGGATTGGAATGAAGCAGTGAAGGAGAGGTTGAATGGGTTAAATGGGCTTGATGAGTTTCGCTGGAAGGCATATGAAAGTTCATCCCTCTACAAAAAAAAAAGATGAAGAAGTACGATAACCAAAAGATTGAGAAGTGCGACTTTGTGGTTGGGGATTTAGTGCTTTTATTCAACTCTAGGTTGCGCTTGTTTTCGGGTGAACTGAAGTCCAAATTGACTGGTCCATTCGGGATCACTCAAGTCTTCTCTCATGTTGCGGTTGAGTTGGAGAACATGGAGGGTGTAAGGTTCAAGGTGAACTGACAAAGAATAAAAATCTACCTAGGGCATGCATAAAACGCAAATGAAGTGGTTGAGGCATACGATTTTGATGAAGTTGAGTAATGAACGGTCTTGAGTTGTGCCGCAACGTTAAATCAAGTGCTGATTGTGAGGCAACCCATTATATATCCTCTAGCTAACAATAGGTTTTTCTTGATTTTATAGGAGTAGTTGTATTATTTCTGTTTTTACTTCATGTCATGTATGAATTTTCCTTGACTTTATTTTAGGAGTGTTGGCTAGAGAGTAGACTAGGGTCTGTGCCTAAAAACTGTCCTGAAAACACAAAAAGATTAGATTATTGGGTGTTCAATGTGCAAGGATCAAATCAGCAGAATTCTACAGAAATTGGTCTGGTGCACTGATCTACGGACCAATCGACAGGCCGTCGTCCCATCGATGGACCGTTGATGTATCCGTGGATCTCAGGTATGATTTTTATTTTTTCCTAATTTAGGTCATAGTTGATGGAACAGTTTATGGATTTAAGGTCCGTCGATGGAAAATTGTTAGTTCCCCACACCTAATAACCCGACCCGACCCGACCGACTATATATTTATTTTTAAAACATTTTTGTTACCTCCCACCCTTACAAATCCCTTTCAAACCATTTCCCTCCAATTTTCATACAACTCCCCCACTCACTTACACAATTATTCCCCACTAATCATTTATTGATTACCCAACTTCCCCAAAATTCCCCTCAATCCCAAAACTTCTCTCTCCCCACTTCCCATCTTCTACTGTATTCCTTCCGGTCAGTGTTCAAAGGCGGGCTCATTGTTGTTTTGTGCTCAAAGTCATTTCCCCATTCACTCCACTACAGTACACAGGTATGTTAATCTCATATGCTACTAATTTCATGTTTTTTTTTTGGAAACCTGAATGTAAGCATGCAAAATTGATAAAATCTTTATGTGGGTCTCGACTTCCGGATGAAATTGCATGATTAAACTATTGATCTTGGGTACCTAGTCCCTTAGAATGATAGAAAGTTAATGGATTGGGGGTGTTAATGTCTAAATGAACGGTGTTATGAGTTATGTAGTTTTTATGACTTAGGGCTTTCTAGTACTTTAGATTTAAGGATTGAAATTGCACTAATCGATGCATGGTGGGTTAATTGATATATGAACCTAATGTGTGTTAATATAATTGACATTGTCAATTGCTGGTGCCAAATATGGCTTACCAAAATATATGTTTGACCGATCGTACGAGGCCCCATTTATGGAACGTCGGTCAATCGACGGACCATCGATGGGGTCCGTCGATAGCTACCCCAGATTTTAATCAACTATGGAACAACGGACGAGGCCAACGGTCTGTCGACTGAGCGACAGACCGTTCTGCACATCCGTCGACTCTAACAGAACCCTCTTTTCTTAGGGTCTAGAAATTTTGTCTGAGTGCCTACCGACAAAAGTGATCTACGTTTCGTCGTTTAATTGACGGACAATCCAGCACTTACACCATATTTAAAAAAAACATTGCATGTTGAGAATTTGAATTTTATAAGTGTCCAACGACGGACATGGTCTACAGTCCATCGGTTGATCGATGGCTGTCCTGCAAGTCTGTCTTCTTTGACAGAACATTTAATTTTGAAGCCTTCAAAATATTTGCTAAGTGTTCACTGACAGACCCTAACGACAAACCGTCGTTCCATCGATGGACCGTCTGCAGTGCCCATCGTTCAGTTCTACATTTATGAACTTTACTATGTTTTGTGTTTAAAATTTAGTCTTGCTTCTGTTGGGTGTGTCATATGTTTATAATGAATCTAATAACTCTCTTTTGCAGGTACCAGCCTCTCCCAAACAAGACCTAGTCTACTCTAGAGGATTTTCAAAGTCCTTTTCCCCTTCACGTCGGCTGGTGACTGGCTAGGACGATGATCGTGATCCAATATACGTGCCACCAAAAACCCGGACACCAACACGTGCTGCTAGGACTACTCACGGCACACCCACGAAGGTGGCATCCGGCATTGTTACTGCCTCCTAGTCTGATAAGGACCGCACACTGACCGGCACACCATCTCGGTTTGCTGCTAGTTCTGAGGGAGCTTTTGGCACCGAGGAGGCTTCCGGATCTTAGGGAGTGTCTGGATCTGAAGAGTATTTTGGGTCAAAGGAAGATTCAACTTCATATGGTCCCATTCTTCCTGCTGCACCGGTCCATTTTGCCCTGTCTGATGAGGCTGACAATGCGGATTCCACTCTAGCACCCCTGACCGACGTCCCTGCACAGGTTGGTGATTAGCCCAATTGGTGTTGTGTAGAAGGACAATACGAGTTGTACAGAGACTCTTAGCTGCTCAATGTTAAGGGGGTCATGACTCAGACTCTGACTGTCGAGAGGCGAGTTCTTACATTGAATCTCCACTCGGCCCCTGATGCACAGGCTCTTTTAACCTGCCATCGGCTATAGTGGATGGCTAGAAGCGCTGGACGCTACAACCAGGAGGTGGTGCAAGAGTTCTATAATTCTTATGTAGCGACTCTCCGGTCTTTTTTGTATAAGCGGTCTATTGCCGCCAAACGGGCACCACTTGATCATGTTTGAGTCCGTGGACGCAGGGTGGACATCTCGTTACCCGCTATTCGTCGTTTCTTATATGGCCCTGATACAGTTGCTACTAGGGAGTACCGTACCCCCTAGTTTCACTATAGGTGGAAGCTGATAAAGGAGGGCCATTTCCAGTGTGATCCGGGAGGAGAGAGACCACCAAGAGGTTGATAGCCCAGCACATTTCCGTGGCTGGTAAGGGTGCTGATTTGGCGCTGGAGCCCAGAGGTGCGATAAAAAAGGCCAACCTCACATTCATGGCCCAATTCATTTGGCTATTGGTTCCTCAATTCCTATCCCCCACTGCTTCTCACAAAATTCTCACTTGGGATATAGCAGTATTGGTAGGTGCAATGGTTTTAGGGTTCGAGGTAGATGTTCCGACACTGTTGTTGGAAGTTATTGATGAGAGGGGCTTTAAGGCTACCACCACGTATCCCATTTAATGCTTGACATTGGAGTTGTGCAGGTTTTCTGGAGTGCCCATATGTCATATTGATATTATCATGATTCCTACTGGGACAATTGATATAGGTCTCATCAGGGATGAGGCCAATGAGGCGGCACCCAAAAAGGGCCTAGAGTGGAGGTGTAGCCGCTAGGTTAGAACTTGGCATACATGGTAAAGCAAGCCAAAGGTCCTAATTAGGCTACATCAGAGCCTACCGGCACCACCCAGGTTGAGTCTATACTGGGTACTATCACAACTTCTAGTTCCTACCGCTCTACTCCATGTGCAGCATTGGTCCCGATTTATAGGGTTCAGAAGTTAAAGGCATAGATGGCCTCGCTGCTACATCATATCCAGCCTTGAATGCAGAAGTCCATTTCTTAAAAGGAGGATCGGATCGAGAAGAGGATTCACAGCATACTGAGAGGCAAAATGTTGCACTCCATCGGCGCCTAGACGACTTCAAATTGAGAGTTCTTGCCCGACCACCCCTACTATTGACCTGACGAATCTTAAAGCTGTTGTGGCGAGTCTGAGTGCTGATGTGGATGCCATTCTTGATGCGGGGGTACTTGATCCTAAGGCCACACCTGCAGATCCTTCTAAGGATACGGTGCTTGCTGCACTGTTCCAGACCACCGCTGTGCAACCGCCTCCGCCACGTGATCATGCAAAGAGGCACCGGACCAGAGAGGATGATGAGTCTCATTCTAGGAAGAGAGAGCATACTAAGTTGGAGGTTGCGAGAAGAGTCTCCTTTATGGATTAGGAGGCCCGACAGACGAGGGCTCATGAGTTGGTTGTTGGGGAGTCTAGTTCCAAGATAGTTGATGTTGAGAGGAGCACTACTGAGGCTAATGACATTGTTGAGGACACTACTGATGGTGTCCCTACTACTGAGGGAGTGATTTTCGGGAAACTGGACCCGCCAGCTTATTTATCGACGGCGCTGTACGCCTCAGGTTTGCTTCACCTACCACCCTATTTTATATTTCTTACTCGGACAATTGAAATAGATCTCATCCGGGATGAGGCCAATGAGGAGGCACCCAATAGAGTGCCCAGAGTATAGGTGTAGCCTCTAGGTGAGAACTTAGAATACATGGTAGAGCAAGCCCAAGGGCCTAATTAGGCTACATTAGAGCCTACCGGCACTACCCCGGTTGAGTATATACCGGGTACTAGCATAACTTCGAGTTCCTCCCGCTCTACTCCATCTGCAACATTGTTCCTGATTGCTCAGGTCCAGAAGTTAGAGGCACAGATGGTCCCGCTGCTACATCATATCCAGCCTTGAATGCAGAAGTCCATTGCTGAAGCGGAGGATTGGATCGAGAAAAGGATTGCCCAGCATAATGAGAGCCAAATTATGGCAGTCCAGCAACGCCTAGACGCCTTTGAGTTGAGAATTCTTGTCCGGCCAGCCCCTACTACTGACATTAAGACTCTCCAGGCTTTTGGGGCTAGTCTGAGTGATGATGTGGATGCCATTCTTTACTTTGCCTATGCATTGAACAAGTAGTACTCGAAGGGAGTTCTAGGATGGTGTTCTAATATATGTGACTATGTTTATGTTCCTTCTGCATGACATTGTAGTGTCCTCTACTTGTTGTGATGTAATTCATAATATGATTCATAATGATTCTATATGATGTAGACTTACCTTATATGCATAATGTTGGTCTTATTAACTATACGATGAAATTCCTATGTGGTAAGACTGTAGTTGACTATTGTGTCATGGTTGGTATATGAAGTACATGTTAAGGCTTGTAGTCCCTTTATAGATTTACTTAGTATATATGAGATTATGGGACATCATATGTACATTACACTAGTACGATTAGAACAAGATTATGAGTAAGGCCTTATAATATCTCAGTAAAGTGAAGTCTAAGTATGTTATTGATTGACTAATTACTGTTATGATGATAGTGGTATGTCTTGACTTGTATGGTTTCTTGTTATGAGTTCTTCTATGTGAGTTATACGTCTTATTATATTAAATGGTCTTTTGAGTATATATTTGATGATTGAATGAAGATTATATATATGTTTACCTTGTGGCCTTAAGATGATACTTGAGTGTGGATAGTGTAACGGGACATTATCTGTGCATTGGGGGAGCACCCTCCAAATTTAACCGTCGTCGTCTTCATGATCAAGTACTAAGACTAACCTCTTATCTTAGATCATTACATTCTTTGGTTAAAATGCGGAAAATTTAAAACTCTTCTTCTATCTATTATGAAGTTTACATAGACCTCTTGCATACACATAATATATATTCATATCGAGCATAAATAGTTCCTTCATATAAGAAGATTACATAGTCTTCTAGTTGTATTACACATATACATATATATAAGATATAACATAGCCTTAAAATCGGATGTCTTATCTCATAACCATCTAAAAAAAGTATAACAATTTAGGCATAGCCCATACATCAATACAATGAGAGCAACATATACGCTATACAATATTTCATACTCAAATGAAAGGAAATGAACATAGTGTCATTATAACTAATAAACATCCAATGCTACAAAAAGGCATTGTCCTCGAAGTACTGAGGACCTACCCATCTTGGAGAATGAGAATCCACGTCGTCCTTCAAAGTTGTCACAAACCCTTCAAATACCGAAACCTAAAATACTGGGAATAGGGAGAAAATGGGGTTACAACATCACTTGTACTAAGTATTACACCATATGCACCCACAACATAAAATCATGCTTAAAAGGGACATTTCATTAAGGTATGCAATTTACTTTGAAAATCCTTATGAACATTTAAGAACCCATACTAATCAATAAGATATATTCTTTAAGTCAAGATCATGTACATCACAAGGCCAACAATACTACGTCTAGTCAAGGCAACATCCATATTAACATAAGTGAGCACATAATCAAGAGAACTCTATCATTAAGCTATAATATCAACAAGCATGAATAAGAGTTCATAACATCATAACCAAAGCAAGACCATTACTCATGAACCCTCATTAAGTCCAATGGCTCAATAACTATATAAGTCCCAATACCCTTACTCAATCAAGTAAACCCAACAAGAACCATAAACAATTTCTAACCTCACATAGTATATGATTAAGAGTATATAGCATCATACTTTAGCAGTAGAGAAAAAATACATGTTCATAAGTGAAACCAACATCACATAGTGTAATTAAAATGTAATACATCATCCACATATCATTTACATTTATATGCATGTACATATATATAAGAAGATCTATCAAAGACATACCTCAAGGCTAACTAGTTCAATGTATACGTAGAGTCCCATAACACTACCTAGACTAAGATAAACCCCTTAGTTCATCCTACATAGAGTTAATTCCTTTACTTCATATTACCTTTTGGTAACATCTTTACTTAAAGAACATAGACCACATTAGATAATATGGAATCCGGCGTTATGGGACCTTACACCGAAGGAAGGCGAACTACTTGCCAAGGTAGTACAAAAACATGATATAGCATCTACATGGATCCACTAGTTATTAATCCTATAGGGGTACCACAGTTCAAGAACTAGGAGATCTAGTTGGGACCCTCTTTATGATACATAAATTATAGTCTCCAATATCATGAGCACATTAGTAATTCTACTTTCTCTATGTGGAAAGGGCCACTCCTAACTCTAGTTAACTCGATGCTAAGCTAGAGTCCCTTTTCAAATGTCTTTAATGCCTTTATTAATCATCATACTTAATATAGGTCATAGGGTCTATCACTTATACAATCATCATCATCGATCACTAAGAATTGCATGACTATTGTTCTTTCATTACAATTCATACATGTGAGGTTAGCACATTTACATAATCACATCATATAAGGCACATTTGTAAGTTATCACCAGCCTTATAACATGTACACCTTAGCCAACAACTCAAAATCTATATTTCAAGACATTTGGATGGAACATCACATGTCATGCCCCAAGCTACCACCGAGACGCGGACATGGAACCTTGTCCACAAGTGATCCCAAGATAAGCATATTAGCATGGTCATAGGCATACTAAAGATAATGAACACAATGAGGAAGCTAATTCACAATTTCAAATGATAAGATGGGAAATACCCATAACCTATAACGAGATAAACGAAATACTAATGAGTTTAATACAAAGAAGTTATTAGCTCAATACTAAGAAGAAGCTAACTATGTCTAAAATAAGCCTCTAGCGGACTAGAAATGTTGGGACAAGCCACAGTTAAGTCTAGCAAAAACTAAAACTAAAAGACCAAAATACTAAAAGAAACTAAAGAACTATTGTACTCTTAGAATGAACATTCACCACTAAATATGCTTAATTGGAGATCGATAATCGATCTAAGTGTAATCTAGATACTGAGAACGTGAACCTACATCACGAGAAGATGTAGCGCACGTATGTGTAAGTACTTGAAAGGTACTAAGCATGTAGGATAGAATAACGCTGAAATAAAACATAACTTAACAAGCACAAAAGCAAGTATAATATTCAAAACATGATTTACTGAATTCTAAGCTAACAGGATGCAATGAAAAAACTTTTAAGATGTTGAGACAAAATACTAACTGGACTATTAATATGGTCAATGTAATAGATATTGACTGAACTGTGGGAGATACTACTAACCTATATAAAACCACATAATATAAATGTGGAATCCAATGTATACGCCATATTGAGAGGACCAAATATACCCAGCCAGAGATATGAAGGCATGTTGGCGTGATCACTAAATTAATGCCCACAAAGGGGACTTACGACCTACTTTGCTAGTAGTTCTGGGACACTTTGAGTACGGTAAAACCTAGTACAACTCGGTATAATGCTACTTCCAATGAATAAAGTGATTAATACATCATGACAGAATTTCTATAAATACCAGATAACTCAAAACTGAACATGCAAACTGAGAATGCATCAATTAATCTTATAATTATGCATTAATAAATGAGACATGTATCTCCGAAGTACCTGAAATATCTGACCTAGCATGTGTAATTCAAGAAGTAAAGAAATACATATGTAGGGTTCTAAAATTTATCCGATAAACTGAATAATAACTTTACAATATCATTTGGAATATATATCTAACTAATTCTTAATCATCTACTGTAATTCGAGAAACCATATGTCTAATCCGGATAAGAGCTGACTAAAAACTAGGGATATAATGGGTGGAAGAAACCCACTGGTGAAATACCACATACGAGGCGATGAATTCCACAAAGAAATCTTTAAATTTCGGGGCTGGGGCTAATGGAACCTTTCTCCGTTCTTGAACTAGGATTCTTGACCTTTTTCTCCTCTCTTTCTTCTATATTTTTCTAGGTTATGATTAATTATTGACATAGGTAAGTTTTAGTTACATTTCTAGGATTAAACATACTAAAACCTCATAATTTATCGTCTTAATGAAATAGTTTAGGGGTTAAATAAAATAGGAAAAGACAAAAAAAAACCCTTAAATTAACTATTGTCGGAGTGATTGACGGACCTAGTCCACGGACCGTAGTCCTAGTTACGGTTCGTAGGTCCAAGCCGTTGGTTGTAGACTAAGATTGATGGAACTGGTCCACGGACTGTGGTCCTATCAATGATCTGTCCAATTCCTCCGTAGTTTGATTCAGCGAATGGGTTCTGAGGACCAAGATCGGCGGACAAGGTCCACGGACCGTTTGATTCACAAAGTTGGTTCTGAGAACCAATATCGACGGAGCTGGTCCACAGAGCGTGGTCCTATATATGGTCCTTAGGTCCCTAAGATCAATTGTGGACAAAGATCAACAGACCGGGTGATTGGACCATTCTCCTACCTAGGGTCTGTAGATCCTAGCCGTCATATGTTGACAAAGATCGACTGACCTTGTCCACAGACCGTGGTCCTAACTACCGTTCGTTGGTGTCCTTCAATAATGGCACCTAAACTTCTGGAAAATCTGAATTTAAGTCTATCGAGGGTACGTGTTGTTACATAATCTGCCCCTTGAGGGCATTTGTCCTCGAATGAAGACTAAACTAGCTGAAATGCAAGAAGAGGGATGCAATCTGTACACTGAATAGTGAGGACTGATATGAGTTCGAAGAACATATGAATACGCTTAAAATGAAAGTACAAACTTCAGGAACATGATTTTTGAGGTTGAATTTACGCATGACTAACTAAAAAATTGAAGAGGAACAATTACCTTAAGATTGAGTGGAATCGGACGGGAAGAGGCAAGTTTTACATTCCTACATGTTTGTTTCATGAGTTAATGAGGCCATTATAATAGTTATTATAGTTTTTATAGGAAGTGTGTAACGTTTCATGAGGTTTGGAGGTCAAACGTCCAAGAACATCCATAACGTTCGAAAGGTTTGCCTTGAAATGATATTGTGTGTTTTGGAATGTTTAGTCGAGTTTTGCATGTTTGTTTTGGATGAAATTCATATAGGATGTCCTAAAATCAAATAAAAACATATTTGTGTTGGAACATCTGGGCAAATAACCCCAAGGACCATCCAATGCTCCTTGAGGAAGGACCCAATCCAAGAGCAAAAGTTGTCAAAGCCAGCCCAACTTACAGATGGCAGTTCTTCGTGGTCAAATCGATAACCCGTAGGTGAGGGACATAGGATGACACTTTGGAGTGGTAGGAGAGAATCCAAGGACAAGCTTCAGTACTAAACCACGAACCAGTAGGACAGTCCGTTGGTTGGGAAACAGGCCGTTGATGGCCACTCGTTGGTTGGGATTGTTTCTCCGCATCTTTAATGTAATGTTTTGGGGTGAATTTACCCCATGTAAAAATTAGAGAAATGGAGGTTAGTAAGGGGTACTTCTTGTATCTTAAACATGTTTACAAGCCTTAAACACTTAGGAGAATTTATTCTTCAAAATCAAAACACACAAATATCCTAGAAATTCTCTAAATTTCATTGAAGCCAAAACTCAAGGAACAACTTGGATAGGAGATTTTAGTGGTGATTATTCATCAAATTGGTGGATTAACATAGTTTAGGTGTTGTTTTTGATCCTTGAAACTCTATTCATTAAGGAACCTATCTTTGAACTAATTTTCAAAGGCTAATTAAAAATGAGTTTTCTAAATTGAAATCTATCCACGGGTTCTAGCATTAAAGGTTTTAAACCATTGAATATTTATTGAATTATTTATAATTTGATGATTTTAACTCAATTAAACTATGAACCCATGTAATTGATGAACCCTAACTTTTGACTACTTTATGGGTTAAGTGATATTTACTTAATGCTGATGAATTATAGTGTAGTTTTATGTAGTTTGTCGAATCATGTAATTATCAATTGATGTCTAATTGGTCTTACATTGATAAATATATATTTAATTGACTTTCACTCATATATTATTGTGATAATTGTATTGAATTGATGTTCATGGCCATGGGTAAGGGCCTTCGGTATTGAATTGGATGATTTTGCTATGGATTGAAGTAGTGAGAATTGATTGGTGGTAAGCTTCCCTAATTCTCTTTATTTTATGTATATTAGACTTCAATTACGTTGTTATCGGTATGGTCCACTTATGGTGGAGCTGCTATGTGATTTACTTGCAATTGATGTGACCTTCTTGGCCTTGTCGACACTACTTAAAGTATTATGATTATTTGTGTAGTGATTATCTGAAGTATGATCATATCTACCTACATGCTAGTAATGTGAAAGTTTGATGTTGTTAGTTGATCATGTCAAACTATGACTATGTCATTAGGTGAGTAGTCTTAAAGTTGATGCACGATTTTTCCTTATTTGACTATATTAGTTTATGATGGTTATATCGATTATGTATAGTAATGTATAGTATGTCATAAACCTTATAAAGGTCATTCCTAAGTGCTTCAAAGAGTGATATGCTCTATGTTATAAAGCAAAGTATGTTGTATCTTTTTTTGGTAGACTTGTGTCCCTTGCTTGATACATTTATGAATAATATGTGAATATGAGATGTCTTGACTAGGTAAGCTTAGTGTACCCTTGTAATGTACAAATGAATGATATGTGAGACTTTAAATGATGTTAAGAAGGTCTTGTACGTGGAACCTTAAACCTAGTGGTAAGGTTATGAACTTTGAAGTTTAGAGCCGTAAGGTATACTTCTTATAATGAATGATAGAATTAGTGTTTATTGGCTGGAACGACATATTATCATCCTTAGGAAAGACATGATGAGCTATCTTTGTTGACATTGCAAGGTAGCCCTAGCGGACCTCTTTGGTAGGGTGAATCTGATTGTGTTATGAACTAAATATGGAACCTCTTCATAAGATCCTTTAAAGTCAATTAGTCTAAGAGAACAAAGTCTAGCACCGAGTGATTATTTTATGAGAAATAGCTCTACTTGAGAAGGAGACAAGATTTCAATGTAACTCTACTACATAAAAGCCTTTCATATTCCTTAACTATGTGCCTACATTGGATGTGAACTATTTATACCCTTGGAAAATAAAACACCCTCATCAGAGTAGGTTCGATCTCCGGATCGCATGATTAACTATCATGGTTTATGTCAGTTATTGCCTATTCTCATCATGTGAGATACCTCCTAGTATTGGAGAAGTTCTATGAAGTTTAGATTGTGGTATGGGACGCTATCAAGACATTTCACAATAGGCTTTGAAAATGTTAGTGAGAGTCCGTAGATTACTTGAATGTCCTTATGTGATGAATCAGTCTTAAATGAACTAATGAATGTAATGAATTAAGTTAAGAAATCATGTTGAATGAATAATTACTTATCTAGAGTATATAAGGGTTGTCTAGCTAACATGTAAAGGGGGCACAGGAATTGTCACTTCGTATCTTACCTAGATAAGTCTTAATTATAACTCTAGTTAGGAAAGATGGTTGATTATGCAGACATGATTCATACTTAGGTAGTCCTAAGGATTATTTAGGTAATCTAGATGAGGTCTATCATGGACGTTATCTTCTTGACTTACTTAAGTAAGTCTCTTGATAACCTTTGGAAGGGAGAATATCATATTATATGTATGTTGTTGTATTAAATGAGAATGATCTTATCCTAGGTAATCTATATGATATCTTAAGTGTGTGTGTAAGGTATTGTATGGGCGGCCGCTTCACAACTCACCAAGTGTGACTTAGAATCACCTTTTCTAAGAGGATCTTATGTTCATGTGGTTGATGTATTGTAACTGTGTATATCTTATTTTAAATCGTCTTAAGGATCATTTAGGTGCCTAGAGAGGGTGTATAGGCTGTCTCTTTATTTCTTACTTAAGTGATTGTTAGTATATCTATTAGTGAGAGGATTGCATGCTAGAAAGTATCCTTTGTGAAGTTGCGAAACTTCATTGTAATAGTGAAGTTATTCACTGTAACTTGGCATGAGTTTACTGTAATGTTCCTAAAAATGGGAATAATTGATTATGTGATTTCTTATGTGTTTATAAGGTGTTATATGTTATTCTTATGCTTATGATATGACATTTAAGTCAAAGATGCACGTTTCTAGAGAATGTCTGTTTTCATGATTTTTATGCATTATGACATACTTAGTACATGTTTATACTAATTCCATGCTTTCATCTATATCTAGAGTGATTCATAAGGGAAGGTTCTTTTGGGAGATCTAAGATTGGATTAGAAGATCGTTCAAGCAAGTTGAAGTATGTCCTCATTTGACTCGAGGGCTTAGATGTATTTTATTTCCTTTATCGAAGTATTGTAGTAGACTTACTAGTACTTATTTCTATTTTGTATTGGTCGTATCCCAAAGTACTCATGTGTCAAAGATTTGACGAAATGAGAAATAGTATTTACTATGAGTTCTATATGAAATACATTTTAAAGACGTATAGAATATTTCTGAGAAGTTTTATTTCTGCACTACTTTTCATATATTTATATTTGATGAACAATACGGAAGGTCTTGTACCATACCTCCAAGAGGTCAAGTACGTCGGTTGCACTCCAAGAGTGCCATATCTTCTAGGGTGTGGTCTCAGAATATGACATTGTTCATCAAATCCATGAAAGTTGCAGGAGCATTGGGTAGTCCAAATGACATAACTACGAATTCATAATGACAATACCGAGTTCTAAAGGCTTTCTTGGGAATGTCACTATATATGACTCTAAGCTGATGATAACCTATTCAGAGGTCTCTCTTTTAGAAATGTCTAGCTCTCTGAAGTTGGTCAAACAAGTCATCAATCCTAGGGATAGGATACTTATTCCTTTATTGATGTATTTAAATAGACATACTAGTACTTATTTCTTTATGAACAACACCGGTGCACCCCATGGTAAAATATTAGGTCTAATGAAGCCCTTATCTAGAAGGTCCTTCAACTGATCTTTCAAATCTTTAAGATCTTCTAGAGCCATTTTGTAAGGAGAAATAGAAATAGGCTGGGTATCTTAAGGAGATCATTTCAAAAGTCGATTTCGCTTTCGGGAGAACTCCGGGAAGATCTTCTGAAAACACTTCGTGAAACTCACTCACTAGTCGAACTGACTAAAAATTTTGGGTTTTAGAGCTAGAATTCTTTAACCGAACTAGATCATAGAGATAATCCTTAGAGATCATATATTTGGCCTTAAGGTAAGAAACGAATCGACCTACATTATAACATCAAAAACCATATATAAGAATTCATAACATCATAACCAAAGAAAAACCATTAATCATCAAGCCTCATTAAGTCCACAAGTGAAATGACTAAGGAATGTCCGATAACCTTACTCAATCAAGTAAACCCAACAAGAACCATAAATAATGTCCATCTTCATATAGAATATAAGAGTATATAACATCATACTTAAGCTATAGAGACAAAACACATGTTTATAAGTGAAACCAATATAATATATTTCAATAATATGTAAGATCATCATATACATATCATTTACATTTATAAGCATATACATACATAAGAACATCTGGTGTCATGGAACCCTACACCGAAAGAAGGAGAACTACATGCCAACGTAGTACCAAAACATGAACATAGCTTCTATACGTATCCAATAGCTAGTATTCCTATGGGGGCAACATAGTTAGAGAACTAGGAGATGTAGTTGGGACCCTCTGTATGATACATGCATTATTCTCATCTCATGAGTACATTAGTAATCCTACCTTGCCTATGTGGGAAGGGTCACTCCTCACTCTAGTTCACTCGCTGCTAAGCTAGAATCTCTTTTGAAATGTCCTTAATTGCCTTTATTAATAATCATAGCTTAATATAGGTCATAGGGTCTATCCCTTATATAATCATCATCATAGCTCAATAAAATTGCATGAGTATTTTCCTTTCATTACAATTCATACATGTGAAACTAGAACATTTGCATTATCACATCATGATAAGACACATTAATAAGTTATCGCCATCCTCATAACATTTACATCCTAGCCAAAAACTAAAAACCATAAATCAAGACATTCCTATTCAACATCATACCATCCCTATCAATATTACCATAAGGTATACTTCAATACAATTCCATCATTTAATCACAAGTAATCATAATTGAAGAAAAGAATTGAGATCACAATACTTGCCCCAATCTCCTTCACAAGTAATCATCATGGTCTTACCATCAGCCATTCAATCCAACCCAACAATCGGTGTTATATCATCACACAATAGTAACAAACATAATAATAAAGTTAATCGAATCACCACACAAAATTTCATCACTAGTTCATAGCCTAGGGTTAGTGACTTATGTCAAATTCATGATCTACTTCACAACCTAGGTCGATTAATCAAGAACTAGAATAATTGGATTTTTACAATACATCACAATATACTCATAAATTGCAACAATAACAACATACAATAGTGATTAAAACATTAACTAAGCCAATTGTATCAATACTATACAATTCAATTCAAGATCACAACCTAGGGTTACGGGGAAAACGTTATCATCCACAAACTAGGTCAATTAATCAAGAAGTAGTATAATGATACATAATGCATGTTAATCTACTCATAATAACAAAAAGGAACCATAGACAAAGTAATTCACAAGATGAATTTCTTATTGGAAGAAAACCACTTAAATTTCATATTTTTGAAACCAACATGGAGGAACCCTTTGGGAAAAGGGATCCCAAATGTGAAATGAATGGCATACCTTACTAATTGATGAAGTTTGATGGCGAAAACTTCATAATTTGCAGCCCTAGAACCTCCTTTTCTTGGTTTTCTATGGAATTTCTTTGGGAGAGAGAAAGAAGAGATAAGTAAGAGCAATTGGGTTTTGGATAATTATGAGAGTTAAGTGAGGTTCTATGCTTAGGGTAGTTTATATAAGGTCTTCACTAACTTAATTAAACACCGCCTAATACCTTCTTAACCTCTCAGCTAGACTAACTAATTAAATGCATTAAGTAAAACAAGACAATAACACAGGGGCCTGACCTACGAGACCTCGACTGATGGGCCGTAGGTCAGTCGACGCCCATGTGCCCCTCCGCCCTGCACACCGGTCGTCTGTGTCAGAGACTGGTCAAAATGGACCATTAAACAAAATGGCTAAGTGTTTCTCGACGAAGGTATGCACGCCCCGTCAATCAAACGATGCCTCATCACCTGCAACTTATGGGTATACACTGCCTTTGGCAGCTTTTTGGCAAATTGCAAGGGTCTTCTTTAGTGGTCCTTGGTTGTTCCTTGGGTAGTCATACCTGGATGTTTAGACTATTAAAAATCTCTAATATTTTTTAGACACCTTACCACAAAATTTCATAATTTTCTAACTTTTAAAACAAAGTGAAATAGGCTAAGGAACACTAGCACCTCTTGAACTATCTCAGGACGTCATCGACGTTCCTTGACGTTTTGATTCTAAAACTTCCTAAATGACTTATATACATTATCATTGACGTAAAAACAATGTTACAACTATTAGACTCTAATGTTGGCTCTAGTGAGGCTTTAGACTTTCGGAGTATTACATTATCCCCCCTCCCATTTAGGAACATTCGTCCCCGAATGACATTAAAAATTATAAAGAAGGAAGGATTATACTCAAGACTAGTAGCCCAACCAACAACAACATATTAAAATATGAGTCAACATTCAAAATAAACATAACCACCTAACTTTTTTCACAATGCAACTCAAAACGTCATTTTTCTACTCATAAGAGTTCAACATTCATTACATGCTTAATCATTATTCCAAAGCTTTCTTAAAAACATATCAACATGATCAATGCAATTCATGAAGGCACAATATACCAAAATGCACAACATAAACTCAAAACAAGTAAGAAGCAAATTTTTCTTATTTTTAGGCATAGAACTCACTGTAATTCACTTTAACATGCACCTTTTTTCACAACTTCACCAAAAATAAAGGCAATTTTAAACAACGTCATTATTTATACTATATGTAGGAAAACTAACCTTACTTATCAAATAGATGAGAGTAATGGGACTTCATGTCGGCCTTGTCCTCCAATGTTGCACCCTGAACTATGTGGTTCTTCCATAACACCTTTACGGAAGCCACCTATTTGTTCCATAACCTGTTTACTTGTCTATGAAGGATTTGAATCGGAACTTCCTCATAGGGGATGTTCTTTTGAACACCTAGACCTTCAATAGGAAGAATGAACTCGGGATCACCGATAAACTTCTTATGCATGGAATCACAGAACACCGGATGAGCCGAAGCTAATTCACTAGGCAACTTCAACTCATATGCAAGCTTACCAATCATTTGCAAAATTTCATAGGGACCTACATAATAAGGACTCAACATCCCTTTCTTACCAAATGTCACCATCCCTTTCATAGGTGAAATTTTGAGATAAACATTGTCACCCTTTTCAAATTCTAAATCTCTTATCCTATGATCAACATATGACTTTTGCCGGCCTTAGGCTGTATTAAAGTGATTCCTTAATAAAATAACCTTGTCCAACGTCTTATAAATTAATTCGGGAACCAAAAGTGAAGACTCGCCCACATCAAGCCATACAATTGGAGATCTACATCTTCTACCATACAAGTCCTCAAAAGGAGCTATAGATGTAGATGAATGGTAGCCATTATTGTATGAAAACTCAACCAAAGGCAAGTATTTATCCCAATTTCCCATAAATTAAATTACAAAAGCTCTAAGCGTATCCTCAAGGGTTTGAATAGTACGCTCCACTTGACCATCCGTTTAAGAATGAAAAGCGGTGCTTAACTTCAGCTTGGTACCCAACCTTTTTTGGAATGACCTCTAAAACCTATATATGAAAGGGAGGTAGGAAGTGGGAAGTTTAAAAGGGAGGGAATGGGAGAAAGAGGGAAAGAAACTTGCTCCATGAGGGAATAATTAGGTAATCAACTAAGGGCCAATCCATTTGGACTTGAGCTTGCCTGGAAGCCAACGCAACCTAGAATTTTCTAAAAGCACCAAATCCCCAACCATAAACTCTCGTTATTCACTTTTTAGGTCATAATCCTTCTTAATCTTTTCTTTGTAGGATATAGCAGATACCAATTGGATCTCACCACTATACCTCATGGACCTACAAATGTTGAATGTCACTTCTTCATTGTTCAACCGAAATTTCATCTGCCCCTTTTCCATATGAACTAAGGCTCTACCCGTAGCAAGGAATGGTCTCCCAAGAATAATAGGCACTTCAAAATCGACTTCACAATCAAGTATAACAAAATCTGCTGGAAATATGAATGACTCCACTTTTAATAGCACATCGTGGAGTATCCCTATAGGCCTTTTCACTGTTGGATAGCCCATCAGTAACCGCATGGCACTGGACTTTGGGTCACCCAAATCAAACTTTTTGTAAATCGAGAGGGTCATGAGATTTATGCTTGCCCCCTGATCACCTAATGCTTTCGCAAAATGTAATGACCCGACTGTACAAGGAATAGCGAATGCACCCGGATCTTCTTTCTTTTGTACGAGAAATCTTGTAGCAATAGCACTACAATAATGCATTCTATCATCACCCTCGAAAGTGATCGATCTTTTCTTTGTACCAAATGTTTCATAAACATGGCATAACCGGGCATTTGTTCTAGAGCTTCTACCAAAGGGACATTGATAGAAAGATGCTTCAACATTGTTATAAAACGCCGATATTTACCATCGTCGGTCTTTTTCACTAATCTCTGAGGAAAGGGGGGGTCTAGGCATGGGAATTACCTTTATACGCACTTCAACATCTTTTCCAGTGTTATCTTCTACCTTACCACTACCCTCTATCACCTTATCATTATCTTTTATCACCTCTTTCTCCTTAGATGGCGTAGGTGGGTCAATGGTCTGCTTACCACCCCGAGTAGTGATTGTTATACAGTGTCCGTCATTTTTTGGATTTTGGATAGTGTTTCTATGAAGAGTGCCTGGTTGCCGTGTGTTCACAGTCGTAGATTATTGGGCCATTTGCAAGTCAATCTGCTTAATTGATATTGCATGTGTATTGACTTTCTGCCCAATACCCGCTAAATCACTCCTTAACTCATTAATAAGCTTATCATTAGCATCGAACCTCTTCATCTTTTTGTGCAACATATCCTCAACACGCGCCATACTATCTCCACCATCCCTATGAGTAACTTCACGATTTTGAGGAGGGACATAAGGACAATTCCTATCATTTCTGTTAGCATAGTTACCCCTGTTGAAGTTGTTGTGGCGGTTGTAGTTTCCATATCGGAGAGAACGACCCTCACGGTTATGGTTACTATAAATCGGACCTTGGTTTCCTTGACCTTGGCGCCAATCCTCCTAATTTGAGCCTTTGGCACTCAGTCGGAAACCCCCTGTCTTCTCATTTACAGTACAGGAATCCTCCGCATAATAGCATTCATCATTTGGTGATGGTGGTTTAGACAAGTAGTTAACTGCATTTATCTTTTCTGTACCCTAGTGACATGTTTTAATAACAACCCAAGCTCATTTCTCATCTGACCCATCTCTTCGCGAATCTCATCTGTGGCTGGGTTGTGAATGGATTGCACTGCGAAGGTATTTCTCCCAGTATCTGACTTCCTAGTACTCCAAGCTTTATTGCCGCGGGAGATTTTCTCTAACTTTTCAGCAATCTCAGCATAAGGATACTCCCCATAAGAACCACCTGCTATAGTATCCCAAGAAATACTAACTGACTCTCCTGGTAGTGCCACAAAGTTGTTCACTCTGTCTTTGTGGTTTAGTTTCTTGGAGACCGGGTACTAGTATGCTAAGAAAACGTCCCTTAGTTGGTTCCAAGTTAAAATTAAGTTATAAGGGAACTCAGTGAAACAAATAGCAGCCTATCCCGTCAGTGAGAGAGGAAACACTCTTAGCCCTATTACATCCAAGTTGAAGTCAGGCCTCCCTACACAGCTTTTACACACTGCCCTTACCTTAGCTATATGGGCATGTCGATCCTAAGAAGGTAGCCCTATTAACAAACCTTTGGCAGTGAGCATTTGCATCAGGCTGCTAGTTACCACAAAGGTGTGGCCTGGTGATAGAGGGTCCAGACAAGTGGCCCATCGAAGTCTGCTATTTTGTCATAGCCTCTGTGGTATTCTAGGGGCCGTGGAGAGGGATTTTGTCCCCTCTGGTGGTTTTCACCCGGAGCATCGGGTAACAACTGACCATGAACATCAACTGGAGCTAGGATGTTCTGGTTTGGATCATCATCATCAATACCCAAGTTTCGATTCATGTTGCGTAGTGTACGCTATACGTGATCATAGGGAAACAAGGGTTTTCTTCCCTTCCGTGTATTTGGCATTCAAGGAAGATAGTTATGCAAGAATAAAAATACATTAAAAAAAGTAAAATCAAGAAAATATTGACTAAATTATAGTAATAAGTTTAAGTTAATGTAAAAGCTACTTTCTCCGGCAGCAGCGCCAAAATTTGATACGCTCAAACTTACTTCTCAAATAAGAAGTAAAGTGGTCGTGTCAAGTAAAGAACCCAAGTAATTAGGTTAGGAGCGGTCCGACGAGGAAAATAGTTCAGACTTAACTTCAATCTATTATTAGTACTATTTAGTCAATTATTTCCTTAGAAAACATAGACAATAACAGGGGGGGTTATTTCTAAATGAATGAAAATAACTAGCTAAATTAAAGGAGACAACTAAACGATTCAAATGTTTGAGTTTAATCAATTAAAAAAGTAACTAGGGTTTACGTGTTCCCCACAGGTTCCTAACTTGATAATTCTAACTATAACAATTTTTCCCAGTGTCTTGCATGCAAAGTGATAAGTAATGTAGTTCTAGATCATTGGTCCGGCATCTATAAAATTTCACTTCGCACCTTGGTCCGGCTACGTGTGTTTCTATACTAACGCTTACCTTTACCTCATATTAAGCATTGTATTCGATATTTGACTAAGTTATTACCTCGTACCAATTAATACTAGACTATTCGATAGTATACAATAAATCTATGTTGATAATTCTTTTCCTATTATCTACCTCCTTGACCCGGCAAGTAGCATTAAGGTGAGTTCTAACATTGGCCATCTGTTAAAAAGAGTTCTAAGCGAAAGAATTATCAATACATACAAGACACTATTCTAGAATTGTTATTTTAGTTAGGTTTTACCTCTTTATTCGCATATGGTTCCCACAACCCTAGTAATTGAGTTTATTTAGCCATAGTCATAATCACAATATTCATATATATGATATAAGAATTCATGCACTTACTTCAATGAGAATGAATAAAATCAAGAAATTTACTTGATTGATCGACAAAATCACCAACAATCACATCCAGAGAAAAGTGTAACAATCCAAAGTGTAAAAATCAAAAGAATCTCCTCACAAAAAATATACATAAAAGTGTCTAATAACCAAGAGTCTAACCGTATGAGAGTCTAACCCAAAAATGAGGTTTTTACAACTATTTATAAAATGTAAAAACCTAATCAAAAGAAGGACTCTAATTGCTGGAAATTTGTCAAAACGCGGCTGGGTCGACATACCTCGCGACGGGTCGTCGTGGTCACGCGGGTGGTCATGTTCTTCGTCATCCCATACTTTGAAAATTCTTCTGCTTCTCTCTTAATTACCCTCGACAACAGGTATGAAGGATAGCCACAGGCACAACGGTCCGTCGAGGGTCTCCGTTCCATAACACTTAAAGTCTTGAAATTTGGGTACTGCGACTACTTCTCTGATCATCACGAAGAACTAGCAGGACGGACCGTCATGGCTATGACGGTCCGTCACGCACTTTGTAATCTCACACTTGGTCAGACTTCCCCATCTTCCTTCAGTAGCTTCAGTACGATGCCACCTACGGACCGTCACAGGCACGACGGACCGTCACAAGCTCCGTAGGTGGTACTTTTCTGCATTTCTTGCTCAAAAACATCCGTGTTCATCTTTATACAGAATTCCTTCAAATAAAGAGAAACTTACATAACTATATTAATACAAAAGGCTTTTGGACACACAATAAACTTAAGGAAAAAACATTAAAAATACTGTGAAACCACGGTATATCAGAAACCACTACTTTCCCAGTCAAGGCTTTAATCTCATATCATTCAATTCAATACCAACACTCCATAATTCAATATAAATACCACCACATAGGAAAATCCCACACCAATTCAACCACAATCCTAAAACCATTAACTCAAAAATCAATACACCAACTTTATGGTTAAATTAAGAGAATTTGAGAAGACATGGTTTCTTGGAATGTACTTTCTAAAAACCATCAATAATCATAAATATCAATATAATCATTATATAAAACAATTTCATTCAAGAACCCATGCATAGAATCAAAATTAAAGATTTAGTGTTTTTGAAGAACTTTGAGAATACCTTGAATTGTCCTTTTGACTGAAAGGAGAATCATAGATAAAGAATACTCATACCTTAATCATCAAGATACAAATGAACATTGAGAAGAAATCAACAGAAACCATCCTTACTAGCAATCTCCAAGACCTTGACCTTCAACGATAGCATTAGAGAATTTTGGAAGAGAAGAAATTTCGAGGGTTTTGAAATTTTTATTTCTAATTGAGAGTTTGGAGTTTTTGATTGGGGAATGGGTGTATAATGACAAAAAATCAGCATACAGTACGCCCCAAAATACCCTAAATACCCCTATATGAGTTGGATCTTTTTAATTACGTCTAACTTCACTTTAAAAAAATGCAACCAAATCTGGGACATGGCTGTGCGTCACGATTTCAACTCCAAATATTAATTTTTAAATCATTTTTAGACACTTATCAGCGTGACAAACCTGCATCAAGGAGCCCAGTTTTTAGCATTAATGTTCCATCCGTGCGACGCACCATGGACCCTAAAAACCTACTGCCTTAGCAGCTTCCTTGGCCCATGTTTGGGTCCTTCTGAAGGACTCTTAGGGTGTTCCTCGGGGAATCGTACTCAAAGGTTTTTATGCAAAACATATTCATATAGACTCTATAGTCACCTCCACTGATTTTTTATGCTAAACAACACATAAAAAACATGCACAACATAACAAGACACACCAACACGTAAAAGACTAGTTTTCGAACATCTTGGTCGTCCTTTGACGTTTGACTTCGAAACTCTTTAAAACATACTTCAAAATCTATTATTAATTACTTTAAAAAGATATCAAATCATCAAAACACAAGTGAATCTGTAGTCTAGTCCTAGTTCAGTTTTCGGGTAGTTACATTATCCCCCACTTGGGAACATTCTTCCTCGAATGACACTTAAACAATTAATGTGAAAACCACCAAAGCAAACATCCCACATTCATGTATACACTATCATAAAATATACACACAGTTATTAGGAACATCACTCCATAAAAAAGGCCCAAACAACTTCATGCAATTCAAAAAAGTAGAGCTACTTCTACCAACGCCTTATGCATCATTCTTTATCATTTCTGATGCTATTGGAGGAAATTCATTCTCCAAGTAACATCATGCTCATTTAAACGTAACTTAGAACATTATGTTATTTCTCATCAAGAACAATCATGCAACATGTTCAATAAGACACTTTCGAGCAATTTTCTCATAAAGCTGAACATGCAACTTCTCGATAACACATTAGGCATACTCAACAAGTTAACTCATGTACTATTTAGTCATGTTCACAATTTAACCTCATGAAAACAATAAAATCTACACTAATTGCACATGAACATGAGGGAATACAATACATGAAAACTTATTTTCTCATTATCAAGAATTCAACCAAAACATACATATCATAAGGAGTATATTGGAAACTCATTTTTTCTTTCACAAAAAACTCTAACATGAACTAAAATACTCCGAACTCTTAGATTTAGTCTTGATTTGTCACATAAAGAAAAGTTAAGGATATTTAATCCTCAGCAACCTTACTAATCCACATACCATCCCCCGCATAAGACAAATCCATCTAAGGTCAACATTAACATACCACCAAAATTCCCAATCAAGAAACCATCAATGGTACCAATACAATTCTTACCCAACTCTTCTATTCACTCTACCTCTTTAATTAACAATATCAATCAAACCTAATTCATGAACATCAAAGACTCTAAAAAGCCTTACCACATAGCAAGAACATCCCCTACTTAGGAGAAACTCCTACTATTACAACCCTCAATATGAACTAGGATGATATAAAGATTCACATGTGTTGAATGACTTAGTTTCTTGTGAAAATGTTGAGTTTTGACTTAGAAAATATATTTTGGAGAGTTTTGACGTTGAACATCAAAGACGACCACGAAATTCGAAGACTAGTCTAATGTGTTTTTGTGTGTTTATCTGATGTATTGTGGTTCCATTCTTGTTTGAATGAGTTGAGTGAGTCAATATCAAAGCACGTGTTTGAATCAATGTGGTAAGACCCACTTTAATGATTTCTTAAGGTGTTTGGGATTGTGTCAAGCCAAGGGATGAAGGGCCTTAGCCAAAGGCCAACGCTTTCAACCTTGGCTCAACACTGCCTCAAGTCTCCACGAGTTACTTCACAACCAGTGGTTATGAACACGGCTCATGAAGGTTGTAATGAAGATTCCTAGGTGGCAAATGAGGCAAGGCATTCTTGCCTAGCCACTACCCCTACATTCATAGAACACTTCACGGCCAGTGGTCTTGTCCAGAGCTTGTGAAGATTGTTGTTTAGGTTCCTTATAATCATGGGTCTTATCAAGGCAAAGTTGTCCACCACGGGTATTCAAATTTTCCATGAAACACCTTCACTGACCGTGAAGGTGGATGTGCTCCCTGGGCGGGCAGCCTTAGTTTGGAATAATTGAGTAATTTAGTTTTAATTATTTATTAATTGGGGTTGATTTTAATTTTTTTATACCATTACTATGTATAGTTTTAAGTGCTAAAACTAATATTTAACACATCTCTTTCAATTACCCAAATAAAAGACCCTCCTCTCCAAAAAACACTCTCAAAACTGAAGGAAGAAGATGAAGATAGAGATGAGGTCTAGGGTTTCATTTCAAGATTGTTGTTATTCAAATTTCTTAGGAATAATTAATAAAAAGGTATGGTATTTATTAATCTAAAGTAATCTATCACCTTAGAGCCAATTTCAAACAGATTTCAAAGATTTCAATTTTTATGAAAAAGTTCAATTTTCACGCTAACTCATGGGTTCTTGCGTGAAGCAATTTCAAATCATTAAATATAATATAATTGATGTTAAATTAGTGTTTTCCACTGAAAATGTCCATGAATCCTTTATTTAACAAAATCCCTAAATTTGGCATGTGAAGTGGGTTTATTGCTTATGATCTAACGTTGATAGACTTGAGTTTAGCTTATGTTGTATTGTTGATTTCAATGGCTACCTATTATATTATATTGTGTATTGTTGTAGATATCAAGGAATGGGAATCTTGGCGGGTAAGTTGACCTAATTCCCTT
Organism: Solanum pennellii; assembly: GCF_001406875.1. NCBI lineage: Eukaryota > Viridiplantae > Streptophyta > Magnoliopsida > Solanales > Solanaceae > Solanum > Solanum pennellii. The sequence continues at coordinate 29,807,392 of NC_028648.1, read as the reverse complement.
ACTAATGTATAATTGCTATAGAAATTGCTCTTGTGTAGTATGGTCCACATATGATGGCGGTATTAACTTCTTGTTCTTATTGTGATCATGCCCTTTTCGGAATTATTATGTACATTCTGGCAGTATCATGTTATGGTGAGTGTGAATATATATTTTGAATTTGGTTATATGGTGTAATGTGATCTTGTATAAGAAACTATGGCCTAATTGAATGAATAAAGTTAAGGATGATGTGATATATGTTTGTGATCTTGAATAATGTGGGCATGATGTGTTGAATAGTATATATCTCTAATGTTTACAAGTGATAAGTGTTGACTATTAGAGTCATTACATGTTGAAATGGTGTCTAGCTTAGGTTGACCTTGTTGTCCCTACTTGATACATAAGTGCTTCTAGAGTACAAACTCTTGGACTTAGTAGACTTAGGTAACTTCTCCGTCATGCGTGAAAGTTAAATGAATGTGATGTCTTGACTTGGTAGGCTTATGAACCCTTGTCGTGTAACTATGAATAAATGAAATTCTAGGATCAGTAAACTTAAAGTTGCACCCTTCTATTAAGGACTAACGTGAAACCTTGAATATGAAAGAAGGTTAAGAATGTGAAACCTTGAATATGAAAAGAAGATTAATAGAGAAGCCTTGAAGTGGTAGACCGAAATGGTGGCTCCTTCTTGTGTTGAATGAAGGACTTAGAGGTAGGTTGGTCGGAACTCTATAAAACCATCCCTAAGGAAGTCATAAGAAATATACAAATGAAACTTCATCGGTATCCCTTATGAACACCTTCTAGGAAATAGTATTATGAGTTTGTAGGGCATGGTGATGGTTCCTTCTCAAATACTCTTATTGTACTCCTAGACCCTCAATAGGAAGAATGGAATTGCGATCATCGATATACCTCTTAAGCATGGAGACATGGAACACCGAATGAGCCGAACCAAATTCACAAGGTAACTTCAACTCATATGCAACCTTTCCAACCCTTTGAAAAATTTCATAAGGACCTACATAACAAGGACTAAACTTCCCTTTCTTACCAAATCTCACCACCTCTTTCATAGGTGAAATTTGTAGGTACACCTTATCACCTTCTTCAAACTCAGTGTCTCTTATCCTATGGTTGATATAAGACTTCTTCCAGCTATAGACTATTTTCAAGTAAATTATATGACCTTTCTCCAATGTCTTATGAATCAATTTTGGACCCAAAAGTGAAGACTCACCCACTTCAAAAGATCCAATTGGACACCTACATCTCCTACCATACATGGCCTTAAAAGTAGACACATATAGATTAATGGTAACTATTGTTCTAAGAAAAATCAACAAAAAGCAAGTGTTTATCCCAATTTCTCTTGAAGTCAATTATACAAGCTCTAAGCATATCCTCAAGGTTTTGAATAGTACGCTTTGCTTGACCATCCATTTAAGGATGAAAAGCGGTGCTTATGTTCACCTTGGTACCCAACCCTTTTTGGAATGACCTCCAAAACCTAGATGTGAATTGTGTACCCCTATCTGATATGATGGATAACGGAATACCATAGTGACACTTAATCTCATCTATGAAGATCATTTCATAATCCTCCGTCGAGTATGTGGACTTGAAAGGAATAAAATGAGCGGATTTGGTCAACCCATCAACAACAAACCATATGGAGTCATGTTGCTTTTATGTTCAAGGCAAACCTACCACGAAATCCATATTAATATCTTCCAACTTCCAAGTGGGAACTTGGATTTCTTTTAATATACTACCTGACTTTTGTTGTTCGGCTTTCACTTGTTAGAAAATTGGACATGTTTCAACAAGTTCCTCTATGTCCCTTTTAATCCTTCTCACCAAAGCACTTCTCTAAGGTCATGATAGATCTTTGTAGAATTAAGATGAATGGAATAACGAGTGCGACGAGATTCATCAAGAATCTAGTTTCTCAAGTCACCGATATTGGGAACACACAACCTTCCTTGATGCCTCAAAACACCATCACCCCATAAAAAGAATGAATCATTAAGCTTACATATAATGGATTCCTTCAACTCCATAAATTCTTGATCAAGGTTTTATTTAGACTTAATGTCAACCACCAAAGATTATTCAGAGTTACGATGGACCATAAAATAACCATATGGAGAATGTTCCAATCAAACACCCAATCTGGATTTTTATGAACATATTTTAGTAGGTCTTTCTTGGCTTCCTCTATATGTTTAGTGTGTCTCCTGAAGAGGAATCCAAGAAAGACCTAGCAAAAGATGTTCATAGGTTAGCCAGATTGGGTGTTTGATTTGAAGATCTCTAAATGGTTGGTTTATGGTCCATCATAACTTTGAATCATTTTTGGTGGTTGAGGTGAAGTCTAACTAACACCTTGATCAAGAATTAATGGATTTGAAGGAATCCATTCTATATAAGCTTAATGAGCCATTCTCCTTAAGAGGGGATGGTGTCTTGAGGTATCAAGGAAGGTTTTGTTTTCCCACTGTAAATGGTTTGAGGAATCGGATTCTTGAGGAAGCTCATGGGTCCTGTTAATCCATTCATACGGGTTCAAAAAATATGTATCATGACCTTAGGGAAGTGTTTTGGTTAGAAGGTTTGAAAAAAGGAAATAGCGGAACTTGTTGCTATGTTTCCAAATTGCAAACAAGTGAAAGCCAAAAATTAAAAGTTGGGTGGTTTACTTCAAGAAATCCAAGTTCCTACTTTGAAGTTGTAAGCCATCATTATGGATATTATGATAGGTTTGCCTCGAACACAAAAGCAATGTGAATTATATGGGTGGTTGTGAATTGGTTTACCAGATCCTCTCATTTTATTTCAGTCAAGTCTACCTATTCGGCGGAGGATTATGCAAGGATCTTCATAGAGGAGATTGTGTGTCGCCACAGTATTCCGTTATAGATCATGTCGGATAGGGGTGCACAATTTACATATAGGTTTTAGAGGTTATTCTAAAAAGGGTTGGGTACCAAGTTGAAGTTAAGCATCACTTTTCATCCCCAAAAGAATGGTCAAGCGCACCGTACTATTCAAACCCTGAGGATATGCTTAGATATTGTATTATTGATTTCAAGGGAAATTGGGATAAGGATTTGCCTTTGGTGGAGTTTGCTTACAACAATAGCTACCATTCATCTAAATCTATGGCTCCTTATGAAGCCTTGTATTTTAGGAGATGTAGATATCCAATTAGATGGTTTGAAGTGGTGAATCTTTACTTTTTAGTCCCAATTTTATTTATAAGTCTTTGGACAAAGTTCATATCATAATGAATCGCTTGCAAATAGCCTATAGTCGGCAAAGGTATTACGCCGATCATAGGAGAAGGGACTTATAGTTTAAAGAAGGTGATAAGGACATTTGAAAATTTCAAATACGAAAGGGGTGGTTAGATTTTGCAATAAAGGGAAGTTGAGTACTCGTTATGTGGTTCCCTATTAAATCTTGCAAAGGGTTTGTAAGGTTGCCTATGAGATGAAATTCCCTAGTTAATTGTCTTTGATTCATCCGGTTTTACATGTTTCGATGCTTAAAAAGTGTATCGGTGATCCTGAGTCAATTCTTCCAATTGAGGGTCTTGGTGTGAAGGATAAACTCTCTTATGAGGAGGTTCGAGTTCAAATTTTTTAAAAACAAGGTATTATGGAAGAACCACCTAGTTGAGGGTGCAACATGGGAGGCCGAAGCTGACATGAAGTCCCGTTAACCTCATCTATTTGATAATTAAGGTTATTAATTCCAATTAATAATGAAAATAATTACTAAAATTTAAGGTTCTTTATTTTTGGTAAAGTTTTGCAAAAATGTGCATTTTTGGTGTCATTGCAGTGAAGTTAGAGTGAAATTGTGCATATTGACTTAAGAAATTCGCAATTCTTCTTGTTTTTAGTTATGTTGTGTATTTTAATATGGCAAGTCTTTATGAAATATATTGAGCACGTCGGTAAGTTGATCTTTGGCATAATTGACTCAAATATGGTATGTTGAACTCATGTTGTTGTTGTGGGAAGGAAATTCCTCATAATGTTATTTTGAGCCTTATAGATGGTAATTGATGTTTTGAATTTCTATGGATAAATGTCATTATTGAGGTTGTAACTCATGTTTTCATGCACTGTAGATTGGTTGGGCTGCTAATGTTGAGTCTATTCCTTCCATTCAAATGAATTGAGTGTCATTGAGGGATGAATGTTCCTAAGGGGGGGATAATGTAACACTTCGAAAGTATAAGACGTGTTCTAGAGCCTAACTTAGGTGTCAAAAGGTTTAGACACTGTTTTATGTAAATTTTAAAGAATATAAGTCATTTAGGAAATTCTAAATAAAAACGTCAAAGAAAGTTCTATTTGGCTATGTTTTAGGAGTCGAAAATTTGTGAATTTCGGTGGAAGGGTTTCTAAAATGTATTAGAGTTACTTCATAGTCAAAACGTCCGGGCACGATTCCCCAAGGAACAACCAAGGGCCCTTGAGGAGGACCCTAGCAATTCGGCAAAAAGCTGCAAAAAGGCAGTGTGCAAAAGAGTGCAATCGACGAATCATGTACCAATCGACGGGGAGTTAATAACCACCATCGATAATAACTTATCCAAATCCTTTGGAGGACTATTTTTACAAGTCTCAGAACTCAATGACGAATGTGCAGCACAGAAGTGAATAGTTTTCGTCGATAGACATACGATCCATAGATCGTATCTCATTTGTGGAGCCACTGTTTTGCTGCACGTATTTATTTAGTTCATTTAATTAGTTGGCTTAGTTAGGAGTTTAATGATGGTTTCGGTAGGGTATAATTAAGTTAATTAACAAGATTTATAAAGACCCTAACCTAATTAGACTAACCTAAGATCTCATAAATTAAAAAAAACCCAAACTATCTTCCTTCTATCTTCTTTTTCTCTCATGTTGAAGAAATCCATAGAAGTCAAGGTGAAGGTGGGTTCTAGGGCTGAAATAAGGAATTTTCTCCATCAATATTCATAAAACAACAAGGTATGGGATTCCTTTCACCTTTGGGACTCCTTTCCCCAAAGGGTTCCATCAAAATGATTTCCAATGTATGATTTTCAAGTGGGACTTTTCCAATCTCAAAATTAATTTTCTGAATTGCTTTGTTTGTAATTTTTTTTGCATGTTATGAATAGATTAACATGTATTATAAATCAATTATGTTATTTCTTGATGGATTGTTCTAGTTTGTAGATGACCTATTCCCCTTAACCCTAGGTTGTGATTTTGATATGAATTGTCTAATGTTGGTTCAATTGAATTTTTTATTGGTTGAATTACTAATACATATTGTTATTGTATAAATTATAAATAGATTAGGATGAATTATAGTCCTATTATATTATTTCTTGTGTAATCCATCTAGATTATTACTTTGACTTAAGTCTCTTATCTTTAGCTATGAACTAGGAATGGATTTTGATGTAGTGGTTCAATTGGCTTTATTATCATGATTAGTTATTGTTGTGCAATGATATCATAAGGGCTGATGGTAAGACCATAATTATGGATTATGAAGGATACTTGATAAGTCTTGTGATCCCTATTCTTTACTTCAATTGTGGTAAATTGTGATTAAGTGATGATATTGCATTGAAGTATAATTTGTATCAAGATTGATAGGGTTCGTATGATGTTTAATTGAAATATATTTACTATGGTATGTGATGTGTTTGCTAAAATGTAAATGTTATGAGGATAGTGATACTTTACATTGTATCATATCATGATGTGACTATGTAAATGTGTTAACCTCACTTATATGGATTGTAATTAAAGTACTATACTCATGCAATTCTTATTGAGCTATGATGATGATGATTATACAAGGGACATACCCTATGACACACATTAAGCTATGATGATAAATAAAGACATTAATGACATTTCAAAAGGGACTCTAGCTTAGAATCGAGTGAACTAGAGTGAGGATGTCCCTTCCAACATAGGGAAGGTAGGATCACTATTGTACTCTTGAGAGAGGAGACCATAATGCATGTAGCATAAAGAGGGACCCAAGTATATCTCCTAGTTCATAAAATATGTTGTCCCCATAGGAATACTAGCTAGTAGATCTACGTAGTTGCTATGTTCATGCTTTGGTACTACCTTGCCAAGTAGTCCACCTTCCTTCAATTTAGGGTTCCATGACACCGTATTCCAAATTAGCTTATGTGCTCTATGTCGGTTAAGGCAAGATGTTCCCCAAAGGTAAAAATGAATTCAAGGAATGAACTCTAATTACGTTAACCTAAGGGGTTTATCTTAGTATAGGTAGGGGTATGAGACTCTACCTAGACGTTGCACTAGTTAGCCTTGAGGGAAGTCTTAAGAGGATGTTTAAATATATATATATATATATATATATATATATATAT
>NC_028648.1:29713837-29800533 GCF_001406875.1 Solanum pennellii | reverse complement strand
TATATATATATATATATATGTATATATATACATATATATATATATATATACTTATAGTGGTACATGATATGTATATGATGGTCTTACACACTCGTGGTGTCTTATCATGTTGAATTAACATATACTTATGTGTTTGGTCTCTATGTCTAAAGTATGATAATGGTATGTACTCTTGAATAACATGCTATGTGAAGTTGGACATTGTTCATGGTTCTTGTTTAGTTTACTTGATTCAGTAAGGTTATGGGGCTTTGCTTAGTCATTGCACTTGTTGACTGAATGAGTGTTCATGAGTAATTATCATGCTTTGGTTATGTTTTAATCAACCCTTATTCATGCTTGTTGCTATTATAACTAGATGATAGTGTTTCTTTGAATATTCATACAATTATATGATATGCATATTTACTTGACTAGACTTGACATTGTTGGTCTTGTGATTTACTTGCTTATTACCTAATGAATATGTTTCGTTGATTGGTATGGTCTTCTTGAATATGGAAATTTCTTTCTAAATGAAAAATAGCATGTTTCAATGAATTGTCCATGTTTAGCATAATTTCATGATATGTGTGCAGATGGTCTCATACTTAGCATAAGTGGTGTAATAACCCCATTTTATCCCTTTTCCCCCAATATTTTAGGTTTCGGTCATTGAAGTACTTTGAGACGACTTTGAAGGAGGACTTGAAATTCTCATTCATCCAAGTTGGGTAGGTCTTCAATTTCCGAGGTCAATGCCAATATCAAGCTTATGAAGTTGTGCTAGTTTTAAGACTCTTATGTTCTTTGATTTTCATTTGAGCAATAAACTTGTATAGCCTATATGTGGCTCTATTACATTGATGTATGGGCCAGGACCAAATTTTTATACTCTTGTTAGATGATTATGATATGAGATATCCATTTGAGACTATGTTATATCTTATATATCTATGTGCAATAAAAGAAGAAGACTATGTCATCTTCCTATACGAGGGGTCTATGTATAATCGATATAAATATTATGTGTATTTAGAGGTCTATGTAATCCTCAATGTAGAGTAATGAAAAGTTTAAAATTTTCTATATTATTGACCAATGAATGTAATGATGTAAGATAAGAGGCTAGTATTAGTCCTCACAGAGGACAACGACATCAATTATGTCTAGGGGTTCTCCCCGGATGTGACTTGATATGACCAAGAAATGCCACCAACCACAACCAAAACTCACATTTGCTATACTTGGAAAATAGTTGATTCTTATAAAGAACTTGTAACACCACCCTCAAATGGTCCATGTGTTCAACCTCATCAAGACAATGACAAATGAATCTAGGTAACTTCAAAACACCCTATTCATGAGGTCTCTAAACTTCACTGGGGCATTAGTGAGATCAAATGAAATCACTAAGAACTCATAATGACAATATCTAATCTGAAAGGCCATTTTTTGTATATCCTCAGCTCTGACCCTAAGTTGATTATACCCCGATCTCAAGTAAATCTTATAAAAGTAGCTTCCCCTTGGAATTGATCAAACAAATCGTCAATCCGAGGGAGAGGAAAATTGTTCTTGATAGTTAGTTTATTGAGTTGGTGATAATTAATGCACATTCTAAGGGACCCATACTTCTTCTCGGAAAACAACACCAGAGAACCCCATTGATAAATACCAGGCCTAATGAAGCCTTTGTCTAGTAAGTCCTTGAGTTGAGCCTTCAACTATTTCAATTCGGTCGGAGCCATCCGATAAGGAGGAATTGAAATGGGGTTGATATCCTGTTGCCTGTCAATACCAAAATCAATTTCCTCTTTTGGAGGGCTTATGGGAAGATCATTAAAAAATACCTACGAATATTCCCTCAATACAGGGACTAACTTAATGGGATGATTTTCGGAGTCTAAATCTTTGACTCTTACAATATGGTATATACACCTTTTTGAGATCATTTTACAAGGCTTAAGACAAGAGATAATATGACCCCTAGTAATAGAATTTTTCCCCTTCCACTCTAAGATGGGTTCATTTGGAAAATTGAACTTAACAATTCTTGTTGTACAATCAATAGAAGCAAAACACTCATGCAACCAATCCATCGCTAAAATGATATAAAAATCGACTATATAAAGTTCTACTAATTCAATATGACTAACTCTATTGGAAAATATTATATAACAATATCTATATACCCTCTTTTCAACCACAGACTCACCTACCGGGGTAGTTACCATGAAGAGTTCATTTAGATTATCGGGAAAAACGTCAAACTTCCTCTTTACCAAGGGAGTAACAAAGGATAATGTAGCACCCAGATCAAATAAAGCATAAACATCAATAGAGAAGACTTGTAACATACTGGTCACCACATGGGGAGATCTCTCTTTTTCACCCCTAGTGCGAAGTGCATAAAAGTAATTCTTCTTTGGAGCATCAACATTAGAACCACTAGCTTAAGGTTGCCCACTTCCTTTCTCTTGTCCCTTCACATTAGCCCAATCCATAACCTTGTGGCCGCTCTTGTACCTTCACATTAGGGAAAGCACCATAATGCTTCTTCTAACACTTTCAACAAGTTAGCTTCTTGTTAGGTGAGATAGTACTTTTTACCTTTTGAGAGTTAGGTTAGATACCCTATCATCACGAGCCATGGGAAATTTTGAAGGAACTTGATTAGAAAATCTCTGCTTGAACCTAGACTATTCGTGAATGTGAAGTCTACCCTTAGAAGAACCACCTTCATAAGGCTTTCCCTTCTTGGACTCCCTATTCTTCCTCCTTAACCTAGTTTCTTTCACTTGTTGAGCATGAACCATGAGATGAGAGATATTCATATTATCATGAAGCATAGTCGAATGACATTCTCCCACCAAGTCATTGGACACCCCCATAAGAAAATGACTTATCTCATTCCTTGGGTATGAAACCAATGATGGAGCATACTTGGACAATTTAGTAAACTTAAAAAAATAGTCAAGTACACTCATACCTCATTGACGAAGGTTGATGAATTCTTCAACCTTAGCTTCCCATATCTCTTTAGGAAAGAACCTATCAAGGAAAGCCTTCTTGAAGATCTCTCAAGTTATCGTTCCACCTCTTAGTGACCTATTATCCCTCTATTGCACATACCAAGTTTGCGCCACATCTGAATTAATAAGCCTCCAACTCGGCCTTTTCATTTTAGGTCACACCCATAGAATAGAGAATCTTATAGACCTCATCGAGTAAATCTTGAGGGTCCTCATCCGACCTCGACCAAAAAAACATAGGTGGACTCATTCTAGTAAATTCTCTCAAATGTGAGACCTTAGTGTTAGCATGTTTAGGTACTCGAGGTCCAACCTCCCTATTCACTTGGGCCTTCATGCCTTGAACATTAGAAGTGACGACATTAGCTTTAGAGGGCATCGCTTGAGCCAAAGAGAGAAAGTCGTCCTTATCTCTCCATCGGTAATCAGTGGAGGAACAACCGGAACTCGATCACCCATAGCAACTTCTTCAAGTGGAGGCACTTGGTTGTCTTGTGGAGGCACTTGATTGTCATGATTTCCCACATTAGCCATTTATTCTCGTCCCTTCTAGTAGTTGCTTTTTGATTATTCATACCTATAAGCACTATACATGGTTTACGGGAAAGCACATAACAAGACATTAGAGGCAAAACATAGGAATACAAGAAGATGAAAGTTTCTACGCATCACGTAGTCTCTCATTCATAAGTGTGGTGCGTTTCAAAATTATGAATAAGAATCTACATGGACGTGGTTTAATGAGACATTGTTTCAAGGGATATTCAACCTCATATGCTAATACCAAGTTTGTTAAATTTGGGAAGTACCCCCTAGACGTAACCGGCGTCGCCATTCTCGGAGAGGATTTAGACTAGCCTCTTAGAATTCATCATTTCATTCACATGTCAAAAAATAGGGAAAATTTAAAACTTTTCATCTACACTAGTTCATGAGGTTTACTTAGACCTCTCTCTTAGACATAATATATACTCATATCAAGTATACCTAGACCTTCACATAAGAAGATTACATAGTCTTATACTTTTATGCCACATATACACAATATACATATTATAGTCTTGAAATGCATTTCTCATATTAACCATCGAAACGGAGTCAAATCAACATGGGCATAAGCTTTTACACAATGTAGAAATGTCACAAAGGGAAAACAACGATATCTTGAAACAATGTGAATGAAATGATTGTCATTAGGCTATAACAAAGAACCATAGCTAGAATGACATACCCACACTTGGAGAAATGATCCAAGCCTTTCTTCAAAGTGGTAATGAACCTTCAATGACTGGAACATAAAATGTTGGGGAAAACGGGAGAAATGGGGTTTGCACATCACTTGTACTAAGTATGGAATCATATGCACGTACAACATAGAAATCATGCTAAAAAGGACATTTATTCAAAAGCGTGCAAAGTCACTTTTAAAAGCCTTATGCACATTCAAAAACCAATACAAATCAATAACCACATATTTTTTAAGTCCATACCATGTACATCATAAGACCAACAATATCAAGTCTAGTCAAGTCAACATGCATATAAACATAATTGAGCACATAATCAAGATAACCCCTATCATCAACTTATAATATCAACAAGCATGCATAAAAGTTCATGACATTATAACCAAAGCAAGACCATCACTAATACACCCTCATTAAGTCCACAAATGTAATGACTAAGTAAGTCCCCATAACCTCACTCAATTAAGTAAACCCAACAAGAACTATAAACAATGCCCAGCTTCACATAATATATCACTAAGAGTAAACATCAGAATACTTTAACACTAAAGACCAACGAAATGTTCATAAGTGAAACAATGTCACATAGTGTCATTATCACGTAAGATCAACATATACATACCATTAACATTATAAGCATATAAGCATATAAGAACATCCTTCTAAGAATTCCCTAAAGGATAATTAGTGCAATATATAGGTAGACTTTTATACACCTACCTAGGCTAAGCCAAACCCCTAGGTCATCCTAGTTAGAGTTCACCTTGTTAGTTCATTTTACTTTTGTAAAACTCTTCTCTTAACTAATATAGACCACATGATCTAATTTGGAATCCGGTGTCAATGGAAGCTTACACCGAAAGAAGGTGGACTACTTGCAAAGGTAGTACCAAAACATGAACGTAGAATCTATGTGGATCCACTAGCTAGTATTCCTGTGGGGGAAACATAGTTCAAGAACTAGGAGATGAAGTTGGGTCCCTCTTTATGCTACATGCATTATAGTCTACAATCTTATGGGTGCATTAGTGATCCTACCTTCCCTATGTGGTAACGGACACTCCTCACTACTAGTTCTCTAAGTACTAAGCTACAATCCCCTTTTAAATATATTTCATTAGTAATCATAACATAGTTTAGGTCATAGGCTCTACCCCTTATATAGTAATCATTATAGCTCAATGGGAATTGCAGGAGTATTGTCCTTTCATTACAATTCACACATGTGAGGTTAGCACATTTTCATAATAACGTTATGATAGGGCACATAGGTTGGTCATCACCATCTTATATCAATACATCTTAGCCAACAACGAACAAGTCAGATATCAAGATATTTCAATTCAACATAATACCAACCCTAATCAATCGTATCATAAGTTATAATTCAATATAACTTCATCACTAAGCACAAGTAATCATAATTGAAGTATTGGATTGAGATCACAAGAATTACCCCATCCCCTTCACAAACCCTAATCAATGGTTTTACCATAAACCATCAAATTCAAACCAAAAATGGGCTTAATATAATCACACAAAATTAATCAACACAATTCATCACTAGTTCAAAGCTAGGGTTAGGGATTTAGGTCAAATTGATTATCTACTTCACAACCTAGATCAATTAATCAATAACTAGAATAATTTAATAATAATACATCATAATATAATCATAATAAGAAAAATAAACCATAAAAAAATACAATTTTAGAAGCTCAGATTCGTAATACAAGAAAACCCACTTGAAACTCATCTTTTTTAAATCAATTTGGAAGAACCTTTGGGGACAGAATCCCAAAGGTGAAAGGAATACCATACCTTGTTAATTGATGAATATTGATGAGGAAAATCCCCTTTATTTCTCCCCCTATACCTTGACCTAGCCTTCAATGTAGTTCTTCTATTTGGGAGAGAGAAAGAAAAGATAAGGAAGAGCAATTGGTTTTTGGAAAATATGAAGTTTGGGTTAGTTTAATTAGGATTGAGTTTTTATGTTAGTAATTTAATAACTAATTTATAACTCCTTTAACCCCTAAATAATTAAATAACCATATAATTAATTAATTGGACTAACTTGAAACAAGGAAGCAAACAAGGACTATGACCTACGGGTCGTAGGTCAGTCGACGGATCTTCGAACCAACTGTCCTAGAGGTGTATCATTTTGGTCAGAGAGTTTTCCAAATTGAACTTCTGCTAAAATGGGTAATTACCCACCGACGGTAATCTTCTACGCCCATCGATGGGCATCGTTGGTAGACACTGCGTATTTGACATCTTTTTGCCAAAATACCAAGGTCCTCCTCAAAGACCCTTTGGTTGGTCATTGGAGAGTCGTATACATACGTTTAGACTATAAAACATCTCTAATATGTAGTAGACACCTTATTACCAAATTCCATCAAATTTCGTCTCCTATAACCTTGTCAAACTCTTGGACTAGTTTTCGGACGTCATGGACGTTCCTTGACGTTTTGATTCTAAAACTTCCTAAATAAGTTATATGCATTATATTTTACTCATATAACTCTTAGGATCTCATGTTAGGCTCTACATTAAGCTTTAGACTTTCAGAATATTACATATATGATTAAAATGTCTTTCATCAAAAACCCACATCATGTGAGAATATCCTTTCAGATAATCATGACATCCGTAATATAGTATAGTTTAGATCACAATTAAGGAAACCTTTAAAGGGACTGTCATTCACTAGATTAACATTAACATACTCCATTCATACATTCATGTGTGTATACATATATGAGAAAGCCTTCGACATAAACTACTTTAGACAACACATATACATACTTCATTAGTCATAAATGCATAATTAGATAAAAAGGTGCATATGAGAATTATACTTTCAATTGACACCATAAATATATCATACTCATAGTTATGCAAGGGTGTGTGTGTGTACATAGAAGTCATCATGTTCACATAAGAGCAACAAGATTGTTGCTTAGGAAATCTCTCTACAAAGGATCACAACACATATACAATATACCTCAAGTGATGAACAACTCTCATATACAGCATTAAGAGACTACAGACCACATACCCATAATCCATCATAAGAGACAAGAGCACATTCAACATTGAATTGACAACCCCTAACATGTAAAGATCACACATTCATATAGGTTCATATAGGTAGGGGTTATTCTACAATAGTATTTAACCTAATCAATCATGTAGACTACACCTTATCTCTTATACTTCACATTATCAATACACCTTAATCATGATATAACATTGAGAAGTACATACATAACTTTCATGGGACACCTTCATACTCATAATGATTATTACCACAATTCAAATTACATCTATTGCCCTCAAGGCCATGATAACAATATGTATAGATAGACAATAAGTAAACACCACCACTATAAGTGGACCATACTATACAAAATGAATTCTCATACTATAGACAAGAAGTTAGATCACTTACCAATTCTCCAAGACATGATAAAGATAGATAAATATTACACAATAAAAAACCAATGGATATAGATAGAAATTAAATCTAAAAATACAATCCAATTCATGAAAAATTCATTAACATCAAATCATATTCATATTAGCCCACATTATAGATAATTTTCAATACTTAAAAGGATCATGGGTTCTTTCATAAATTCTATAGGATATCATCATAAAAACAGTAAGTCAACATTTATTGATTGTTAGAATGACTTAGAAATCATTTTACAAGGAACCCATGCTTAGATTCTAAATTGAGAAATTTGGTCATAGAAACTCTTTGAAAAATCTTTGATATAACTCCTTGATTGAAATATTCAAGAATCAAGGGTTACCAGACCTTATTGATTAATGACCCATCAAATTGGAGAGGACATCAGTTGAAAATCCACTTGTAGCTTGACCTTCAGCTTGTCCTCCAAAAGAGGTGTTGACAGAATTTTAGAAGAGAAGAGGGTTTTGGATTTTTGATTTCACATTAGATATTTATGTTTTGACTTGGGAATGGGGGTAAAAATTGTCACATCCCGAAACCACAACCTACAAGTTAGGTTCAACCTTGGATTGCAACCGGTGTACTTGGCCTCTTGGAGGTCTTACACAAGCTCTTACGCATAATTCATCGCATATACATAATGAAAAGTAGTACGAAATTAAAAATTTTCAACAAAATATTTCATAGTGTTTAAAAAAACTTTCATATAAAGTCATAGTAAATACTAAGTCTCAATCTTATCAAGGTTAAGACACGAGAATACTTTTGGGACACGGCCCATACACAATACAATGTAAAAATACATAGTCTATTACAATATTTCAAAAAGAAACTTAAAAGATATCTATGCCCTCGAATCAAATGAGGACATACTTCAACATAACTTGAATGATGCTACGTCCAATTCTTGCTTCCCAAATGCTCTTCACCAACCAACAACTATAGAGATAGATAAAATCATGGATTAGTACAACCACATGTACTAATTACGGCATAATGCATGAAAATCATGAAAATGGACATTTATTAGAAATATGCATCTTTTAATTTAAAAACATGTTATAATCATTGGAACAACAATTGACATCTTAAAATACATAAGATAACATTTAACCAATTATTCAAATTTTTCAACCAACTTTACAGTGAGCTAAATTCACTATACAGTGAATTGCTTCACTGTTACAGTGAAGTATTTTCCCTTACATTTTAACACTTTCTAACATGTAATCTTTTCATTAAAATCTATCCTAAGACTCATTTTAAGCAACACAAAGAGAAACCACCCATACAACCTCCCTAAGCATACCTAAATGACCCTAAAGACTAATTATAATAAGACACTTACACACTTACAAGACATCAAACATATGAACATGATATGTTTCTCTACCACAGGTGACTCTAAGTCTCACTTGAGTGAATTCTGAAGCGACCTCTCATACAATCCCGTACACACACACTTAAGTGATCCTAGAGACTACCTATGATAGAATCATACTCACTTAACACATCATTATATAGATAATATGACTCTCTTCCCAAAGTCTATCAAAAGACTTAAGTAAATCAAGAAGATAACTTTCATGATTAAACTCTTCAAGACTTCCTAAATAATCCTTAAGACTACCTAAGTTTAGATCATGTCTAGATAATCAACATGTTTCCTTTCTAGAGTCATTCTTAAGACTTATCTTGGTAAGATATGAAGTGACCATTCCTTTTTTCCTATCATACATTAATTAGCAAACCCTTAACGACTCTACATAAGTAC
Organism: Solanum pennellii; assembly: GCF_001406875.1. NCBI lineage: Eukaryota > Viridiplantae > Streptophyta > Magnoliopsida > Solanales > Solanaceae > Solanum > Solanum pennellii. Next base: position 29,791,011 of record NC_028648.1, on the reverse strand, counting down.
TTATTCCTTCAACATACTTTCTTACATAAGTCATTATATTCATTAGTTCATTTAGGAGACATTCGTTACATGAAGGTCATTCAAGTCATGGTCTTGGACAAGACTTAGGAACTGCAACTTACACGTTCAAAGCCTATTGTGCAGTGCCTAATAAGCGTCTCATACCACCACCTAAACTTCATAGAACTTCTCTAATGCTAATAGGTATTCTATATGATGTGAATATGCAAAAACCGACATAGACCATGATAGAAATACTTGAAATCCGAAGTTCGAACCTACTCCGATGAGGGTTTTCTAGTTTCCAATGGTAGCACTTAGACATAATTCATATAGGCACATGGGTAGGGAACATAAAGGGCATGCTTTGTAATCTAGTCTCATTATTTAACTAGAACTACTTCCCTTTCCATACTCACTCGGTGCTAGCCTTCGTTCTCATAGAGTAATTTACACTTAAGGTTCATAAAAAGGGGTTCCATATCAAGTTGTATAACCCAACACATTTACCCTACCAAGGAAAGGTCCACTAGGGCTACCTCACAATGGCGTCAAGAATCTAATCATGACTTTCCTAAGGATTATTATGATGTCATTCCATCCAATTAACCTTAAGTCTATCATTCCTTTACTTTGAAGGATACTATTACAACTTTTGACTTCAACATTCATAACCTTACCACTAGGTGCAAGGTTTTATATAATAGACCCTCATAACTTCATTTAACGTCACATGTAATTCATATATTCAATACTAAGAGAATTTTGCATCCTATGTCAAGACATCACATATTCATATTCATACATACATCAAGCAAAGGACACAAGTCAACCATGACAAGACACTATATACTTCACTTTAAATCATATTACATGTCATTCTAGAAGCACATAGAAATAACCCTTATCATCTTTACGTCATCCTATTTATTATCATATCAACATAAATGTGACCATCATAGATTCATATAGTCAAGTAGGAATAACATACATCAACCCTAAGGCTATACACGGAAATCCATAGACATAGTCTAACATAATCACCTAATTAACATCAACAGCAAGTCACATTTACTTTCACATTACTTATCCTATAGATAGATATTATCATACTTCACATAATAAACTACACAAATAATCACATTACTTCAAGTAATTTGCCGACAAGTCCATGATCATCGTTTTACTTAAAATAACGCCGACAAGACCACATCAATTTCAAGTAAAACACATAACACCGCCACCATAAGTGGACCATAACAAACAATTCAACATAATTATAAAAACATTCATGAAACTAGGTAAATTTAATGCATATTAATAAATATAATACAATCTAGATATCAATTTACTATAATTATTACATCAATAAATAGCCTACATAAAACTATATTAGAATTCATCAACATTAGATCAATATCAAGTAACCCATAACTTATCAAAAACTAGGGTTCATCAAATTCATGGGTTCATGGGTTATTTTAGTTTGAAATAATCAATACAATAACAATTCAATCATTATTAAATGTTTATAAACCATTAATGCAAGAACCCATACATAGATCATGAAATTGGACAATTCAACTTTGAAAACATTAGAAAAGATCTTTGAAAGTTGGGCTCCTTCATGAAGAGATTTTCAAGGTTAAAAAACCAGGCCTCAATGAATGTAATTCTTCAATTTTATGAAGAATCTCCACTAAGTTCTACAATCCAAGCTCCTTTCTTGAGTTTTGGGTCCAATGGAGTTCTAAAGAATTTCTAAGGGATTTGGGATTTTGATTTCGACGAATGAAATCTTCTAAGTGTTAAAGACTTATAAACATGTTTAAAATAAACAAAAGAAACCTTAGGAACAATCTAACCTATTATTTGGAAGTGGGGTGAATTTACTAGTTCACCCTCACTTGGCAGTGAACTGCACAGGAGACAGTCCCTTCGACGATTGGCAGTCGACTGACCGTTTGTCCACAAACACACTGTCCTGACCTTCCGTTGTTGAGTTTGGAGACTCAATATTGGTATTTCATCTCCCAATACTAAGTCCCTACAAATGGCAACCGTGGACCGGGCGTCGAATGTCCCACGAGCCGTCGATTGCCTCAGTCGTTTGGGGCTGTTTTGGACAGTCTTTGCACAAACTTTGGGTCTTTCCTCAAGGACCCTTGAATGGTCCTTGGGGATGTTTTACCAAACGTTTCTACCCAAAAATGATAGTGTATGAGTTTATAACCTATCACATGAAATTCACCCAAAACGAACACGTCAAACTTGACGAAACATGCCTAGACACACAATGTCATTTAAAGGCAAACCTTTCGAACGTCAAATATGTTCTTGGACGTTTGACCTCCAAACATAATGATACTTGACACACTGCCTATATACATAATAATGACTGATTTAAGGACCTGATAACCTTATATATTACACATAAACACATAGAACCACATCGGTGACTTAGTCGTCGAACGTCTTAGTCGTCCCTTGACGTTTAACTTCCAATGCACCTAAACTCTCAGACACTGCCTCAATACCATCTTACAAAACAATTTAATACCTTAGAATATCACGACAACAATGTTAGTCTCTAGTTCACATAAGTCATTTTTGAGGTCGTACATTCTCCTCCACTTGGACAACATTCGTCCTCGAATGACATTTGCCACTATCCTAACACTTCCAAGAATAGAGACGCAACTAGCAGATCATGCCCATACCATATAACATATATTCAAAAAGAAACCATCATTTTCACATAATCTAGAGAATCACAGCACAACAAGAAACTTGAAAACATTATATAACTCATCATGCTACAAAACTTACATGCTTCATTCCAAATAACGAGAACCCATTTTATATTCAATATTATAATCATATACATCGGTTCTAAACACATTACAACTATTTTAGACCAAATAATGAATTAGTCAAATTTCCAAAAATTTAACAGTGAGTAGTTTCCAATGACACAGTGATTTTGAGCCAATTTTTTAAAAATGCATCTTTTAGGCAATTCATGATAGAAAAATGCTAATATGCAAAGTAAAATCATACGACATATCTTGCAACATTATCATAACTTCATAAAATACACAATGCAAGAAAATAATGATATTCAATTTCAACAGAACTCCTAAACACCATGACATGCGACATGCTTCTATGACTTTCTATATCTACTAACCATACTCCCCCACTTAAAAGGAACTCATATCACTAAAAGAGAAATTCAAGGACTTACTCTCATCATCATCACCATCTGACTTCTCTCCCCTAGTCTGGAGTGCATAGCAACGCCTCGTTGCTTGAACATCATCCTTTGGAACACTAGGAGCAACTTTCTTACCCTCTTTTCCTCTAGAAGCAATGTGAGGACAATCTCTCACCTTGTTTCCTTCCTTGCCACAACCATAGAAACTCCCGGTACCCCTTAAACACTCACCATAATGCCTCTATCCACAAGTTACACATGTAGATTGGACATGTTGAGAACCACCTCCTTTCTCCCATTTCACCTTAGCACTTCTAGGTTCTTCTTGAGTTTGAACCCTCTTCTTAAAACTAGATTGCCCTTAATCACTAGAACCATTCCTTTTCAAGTTTCTAGACATCCTCTTAAGTTTAGACACTTCAATCCATTTGACATACACCATTATTCTAGCTAGGGTCATATAATCATGTAGCATCATTGTACGACATTCCTCCTTCACTAGATCGGCGACATCCATCACAAAATTACTCATTTCATCCCTTGAATTAGACACAAGGATGGGGCATATCTAGATAACATAGAGAACTTCATAGAGTATTCCTCAAAACTCATATTACATTGCTTGAGATTAATAAACTCCTCTGCCTTAACTGCTCTCCTCTCACGGGGAAATTACTTACCAAGAAAAGCTTCCTTAAATTATTCCCACTCAATAGGACCCGACTCCACCAACCTATTGTCCATCCATTGAGTGTAATATATTTGAGAAACATCCCTCAATTGATACGAATCCAATTCGGCTTTCTCACTAGATGTAACTCCCATAGCACTCAACACCTTGTACACTCCATCTAGGAACTATTGGGGATCCTCTCCCACCTTAGAACCAAGAAATATAGGAGGATTCATCCTCACAAATTGTCTCAACCTAGACGTCACAGTTTCCTCCACAACATTCACCCTAGGTACCATACTCAAATTCATATGAGTAGTCATATCTCGGGCTAAATCAAGCAAAGACTCTCTAATATCACTATTACCCTACTACGGGGGAACCACCGGAATATCATTTCCTCCACCCACAATAGGTACTTGATCACCTTGAGCATCTTGAGGAACTTGCTCAACATCCTCAACTTGACGAGGAATCTCCTCTTGTACCTCATTCTCCTTAACTCTCCTAGACGGTGTCCTCCTCGTATTCATCTTCCTAGAAAGACACAGAAAACCAAAAGAAAATATAACTCATAACTTTTACTCTATGGCACGACGTAGGAGTAAAAAAGAAGGGAAACTCTATCGTCCTATAGCCTCTCGCCCATAGTTGTGTCGTGACTCACACCGATGGTTAAGACTCTATTAGACGTAACTTGATGAAACTTTTCGATTCCTAAAACTATTTTCACATCCTATGCTCTGATACCAAGCTTGTCACATCCCGAAACCACACCCCAGAAGCTAGGGTCAATCTCAAAATGCAACCGGCATACTACACCTCTCGGAGTTCTTGTACAAGCCTTTACATATCATTCATCGCATATGCATACTGAAAAGTAGTGCGGCATTAGAACTTTTCAACAAAACATTTCATAGTCTTTAAAACCTCTTTCATATAAATTCATAGGAAATACTAAGCCTCAATCTCATCAAACTAAAGACACGAGAATACTTTTGGGACACGGCCCATACACAATTCTAATGTAGAAATACTTAGTATATTACAATATTTCAGTAATCCCTTACACCCTCTTAAAGAACCCCTAAATAAGCCTACCTAAGATAAGATTATTCCATTTTCACTACATCTACACTCTACCCAAGGATACGCTAAGAATCACTTGATTAAGACATGAAGAAACCGTCATAAACCCTCTCCAATCCTACCTAAATAATCATCAAAGACATCTTATATAGGGATCTTTTATTATACTTACATTACTTGACTCCTAATCATTCATTAAGTCAATTACAATATAATTATGATTTTAGAGGACTTCACATAATGGTCTTGGAAAAGACCTAGAGAAACCACATCCTAGCATCTTCAAAGGCTACTTGTGTCATGTCTAGATAGCGTCCCATTCCACTACCTAAACATTGTAGGACTTCTTTAACACTAGAATGCATCCCCCATGATGAGAATAGACATTCACCGACATAGACCATACTAGCTAGGCATGGAATCTGGAGTCTACCCTACTCCGGTTGAGGGTGTTCGACTTGCAAAGGATATAACTAGGACACATCCATGCAGGCACATGGTTAAGGAATATCAAGAGTTTCTTTGTTCTCTAGTCTCAATTTAAGTAGAGTCACTACCACAAGCATATTCTCTCGGTGCTAGTCTTAGTTCTCATGGAGTAAGTTCAATCACAATAAGTCATATGAAAAGGTAACACTTATTAGTCTTACCAATTAATGATACTTCTAACAAGGATGGGTCCTCAAGGGCTTTCACTCAATGGTTAATGGTTTATCTCAATGATTTTCTTAGAGATGGTTTCATGTCGTTCCAGCCAACCTATCCCTAAGTCTATCATCCACACAAGAAGGATACCATTACGACTTTCAACTTCAAGGATATCATAACATTCTTTCTATATTGAAGGTTCCAAGATATAGACCCTCTTTACTATTTCAAGATTATTCACTAGGCATAGTTAGAAGGGTACCATCTTAGGCCTATCGATCCTAGACTTTCATTAAACATTCATTCATACACTACACGACAATGATGTCTAAGACTACTAAGTCAAGATGCTCATATTCATATACTTAGCATGTATCAAGTATAGGGACATAGTCTACCAATCAAGACACACATATGATCACCATACAAACAATTTGAAGAAATCATACTTTAACCTCATATATACATATACACATAATCATACATCATCTTGATCAACTATATAGGCTATAACATGATAACATCATGATTCACATACTACTAACAATAATGTCGACAAGGCCATGTTCATTATAATTCTAATACATAAGCACTGCCATTATAAGTGGACCATATCAATCAACACAATTCAATAACTATTCTACACAATATATAGAGAATAAGTTCATCTCACCACCATTCCAACATAAACATCACCAATCCTTAGCCTTCTAAACCAATTCAATTCCCAAAGGCTCTTACCAATAGTCATATACACCATTCCAACCCAATAATCAAAACATGCAATGATCCAACAATATTCTATATGAAAATAATCAAATTAAGACAGTCTTTATACAATTGGACCATGATCTATACATAATATAGTAAACCAATACAATCTACACTAGTATTCAATATTGTTAAGCCATGATCGAATCACCCATATTAGAGTCAAAGTAAGGATTTAATGAATTGCATGGGTTCATAGATTTTTTGATCTAAAAACATTCAATTGACATCAATTATATCATAAATCATTGATTCAAATCATTTTACGCAAGAACCCATGGCTAGAAGTAAAAATAGAAGAATTTATGGTTTTGATGATCTTTGAAAACCATTGGTATAAACTCCTTCAAATAAAGAAGATTCACGGATGAAACACAATACATTAATTTAATATAAGACACGAAAATGATGAAGATTCAATGGACAAATCAAGCTCCTAGCTTTAATGGAATTCTAGAGGATTTTATTTGGGGTCTTAAGTTTTGATTTTTAATAATAAACTCAACACTAGGTTTTACAGTCATAAAGTGACTTAAAATACTTAAAACACATAAACTAACTCCCTAATATATTTTTTGGATTCCAGGTGAATTACCTACGTTACCCCTTGCTTGGTTGAGGATCTGCAGGGAATTGCAGTCCTTAAATGATAGATGACAACCTTACTCTATCATTTGAACGATGAGTTGAATTGGGGGATGCAGTTTGAGTCAGAGGCCGATTCTCGCGGTCTTAATCTCCCACCACTAAGTGTGGAGCAATGGCCCCCTTTCACGAGGCGTAGTCAGGAATACGATCCGTTGATTAGGCAGTGTAGTTTGAGACTGTTTTTGGCAATTTCAAGCCAAGGGTTGGGTCCTTCTCAAGGACCCTTATGATTGTCCTTGGGGAGTCCTGTCCATAATTTTAAACACTAAACACGCTCTTCTAGATGTTAGGAACCTCTCCCATTAATTTGAACTCAAACTAACATGTAAAACAAACCAAGGCACACTAGAAAACGTTGTATCTTCACTTAGGCTCATAGTGATGGTTGTCCGTTAGAGAATCTCTCACATAAATTATATTACTTTATTATATAAGTAAAGTTGAGTTTTTTTATTGCATTTTATTTAAAGAACTAATTTGCTTATAATATTTATATTGCAGCAGAGCAGTGTTCATCAAACTAGAAATTTCATAAGAGAAGAAGAATCATAGCGTAGAGGTTTTTATAGATTGCATGCACATTTTTAGTTAATATAGAGTTGAGTATCCAGATTTGAGTACCCAAATTTTCTTTAACGAACTAAGTTGATTTTAATGTTTATAAAGGTTTCTATCGATTGAATGTGCGTTTTAAGTTTATATTGAGTTGAGTATGCAAATTTGAGTACCCAAAGTCGAATATCATTTTTTTGAGTGGATTATCTAATCTCTGTGTTAAGAAAGTTTGAGTAGTTTTGAGTATCCTTAGGTATTTATTCAGTTGAGTAAGTTTAAAGAGAGGTAAGTGTGTTTCCATTTTTATTAAGTTGAAGCCTATGTTTTATTCTTTAGATTTCCCCTTATATGGTCGTACACTCCACGTACTAAGCCATTTCGCTTGCACCTTTTGATGATGCACACACAGTTAATGAGGATCCTCTATAGAAGCTTTGTTAATACATCTGAGTGTTCGAGTTAGCTATGTTGAGCCTCCTTGCTTTCTGATGATTTTAATTACTTTAAAGTTTAGTCAGGATGTCATAGGTCTTGTGCCGACTTCTCTCCTTGTTGGTTAGACGGTTCATAGATAGTGCGTTTAGTTAATAAGTATGTATAATTAATTTACCTTATGAAGTGTTATAAACACTTAAGTTTCCTATTTCATAGAGAGTTTAATATTTTATTTAATTCAGAGTTAATCTTTTAAACTAAAGCATTGTATTTTAGTTTCATTAATTTGTATTCAGTTTTAAGCTTTATATGCTTAAGTTAGTCTTCCACTTATGGTCAGCCAAGATGAGGGTTCATTTAGGGACCATCAATGGTTCTAGAGTGTCGGTCATGTCGAGGGTGCAGGCTCGTGTCGTGACAAACTTGGTATCATTGCACAGAGTTCAAGTGTCCTAGGGAGTCTATGAAGCTGTTTCAAGTAGGATCTTGTTTATGGATGTGAGTGACCCACTTCTATAAATGAGGAACTACAGACATTTTAGTTATTTCTTTTCTTTCATACTCGTAGCCGTGCAATAGAGATAACTCATAGAGAGCTATTATAACTCGTGCATTCTCATATTCATTAGACAACCATCATACTAGAGGAGGTTGAAAAGTAAAGTTTAAAGATCGGATGAGTTGTTCATAGCAAGAGTCTTGAGACTATCATGAGACTCCAGAGGAGCTAAAAAGAAGCCCAGTAGTAATTTAAGTTTTCAATTTCAGAATAATGCAGCCATATTCACATGAATTGTTCTTTTGCGCTAAAATCGAGTTGTACTTTTTTCCTTAGATCTTGTTCAGTTGAGATCTTTATAAGAAAGTATGTCTAGAGCTTGGGTAGTATTCTAACCCGAAAAGGTAGCATGAGATGCGAGTATCATGAGTATTACTAGTGAAAGAGCCTAGAATTAGAGGAAAGTATAAATAGGCCTAGTAATCCTAGAAAAGGAGATAGTTTTTTGAAGAGCTATATTACTATGGCCATGTACCTAGTAAGTTAGTAATGAGGATTTTTTCCATATAGGTAGACTAAGAAGTGATGAGTTGTGAAGATCTCAAGATAAGAGGTAGAGTAAGTGTTGCAAGTCAATATGCGTTAGATTATACCTTAACTAACAAGGAATTATTATAATGTGTCATTGTGGTAGGAATGAGCAGCTCTAAGTGGTTAATATATAGAATAGGCAAGGTATTCATGAAGTGGTAGATCTAATCTAGGCTTATGAATTTTGAAAGGATAACCTTAAAGTATTAAGAAGATGATAAAGTAATAGAGAGATAATGAATAGTAAGTGAGTAAAAAGGACTTATGTTATGAAATGGAATGTGATGGTAATTCGAGCATGAAGACTGATATTTGAGGACTGAATAATTGTCATGAGGTCCTAGTGGACAAGTGTTTCTAAATTGCCATAGTAGTATTGTGGTATATTACAGTATGCGAGAAATCATATTGATATTGGGGTTTATCAATAAATATTAAGCCTTAATTTGAGATGAGTTTCATGATTAAAAGAATGGTAACATGAGAAGTAGAATGTTAGTCTTGAGATTTTATGTAGAAGACTTGTCAATTAGTAGGTGAGAAATGGATCTGATTAGTTGCAATAGATATGAGTGATGCAAGTGAGAGACCCTAGCCTTTAGATAAGGACAATGAAGTGTGGCTAAGTCACATGAGTAAAAAGAGAATAAATAGAATATACATTGGTTAGATATGTGGAATAGGTCCATAACCTTCAAGTGTTTGCTTTAGACCTAATGGGGAGATTATAAGATGAGAAAACGAGTAAATAGTTGAGAATTTCTTAAGGAGTTCGTTAGTAGGAGTCCATAGAGTTGTTAGAGTACTAATCTTGAATGTGTTGTTGTTAAACATTAGGTGGATTTCTTGAGATGATGAAAGTGGTGGTAAAGGGTAATAGTCTTGAAATGAGATTCGTATTGAGAGGTATAGATCTCAAACCTAAGGATTTGTCTTAAGACTGAATATATTAAAAGTGTATCATTAGAATCAGACCTTAGTAAGAGTAACCCAGTCTAGTCGTCATTCAAGGATGAATGATCCCAAGGGGAAGATATTGTAACACCAGAAATTTTTTGAGCTAAGACTCGAATCATCCTTCTTTGTGAGTAAATTATTTTGAGGAATAGCACGTTGAGTTCCAAAGATAATTCAATTTGAAACAGAAAAATCTAAAACATGAGAGTTAAGGTAAGTTTGAGTTTTGGGTCAACATCAAACTATAATAACTCCTAGCACATGATGATTTAGGTATACTACAACATATCGTAGCAAATATCTTTAAATTATCTTCCCAATTAACTGAGTTTTCTAAGTTTTGAGTTTGGATGAGTGAGATATGACCTTTTGAAGTTAGGTTGTCCAGTTTAGGAAAGTTATCCAAAAATAGTGAGGGGTATTCTGGTCATTTCCTTACCTAGTCAGATTTAATTCATTTTTAGTAATATTTTAGCGGTATAATATTATTATTTTAGCTTTATAATCCTAATATACACCTAGGGTTTTAGTTGAGAGTTCAATAAAATAATGAGGAGAAAAGAGGGGAGGATCAAGATTTCATCGAAATTCTTACGTCATGTCGTAGATTTTCGTCATGGCATGATCCATAAGAGGTATATATGCTTTCATAGTGTTGGGTTTGTTCACCCACATGTCAATCTAATTATTTTCAGCACAATTTCATTCTTAAGGTTGAAAGATTCTAGTTGTTGAGGAGTTCTTGATAAGTATCCTTGATGTTTCATATAGTTTTAATGTAAGATTTTACTTGGGTCAACTTTAAATAATCATTTATCTAAAAAAATAAAGAGTTACATCAGCCATAATCTATCTTATTAAAGCTAATTGAATCTACTTTCCAATGCCACCAATTTTGCGTCAATCTAATCCCTGAGTAACAAGTTATGAATATTTTAGTAACTTATGCAATGATGTTACGAATTACACCACGAGAAAAAATTTAAAATAGTTGCTTTTTATCTTTGTACCTCCAAGAAATTTGTAAATGAATTTCTTGACTAATAAAAGTCTAAAAATTATCATATTTTCATGTTCAGTGATGAAAATCATATTCCTTGGTCATAGACATTTCAAGAAAATAATTCAAGAATCTCAAGAATTTATGAATGTTTTCACATTTAAGATAAGAGGAAACTAAGATTTTCGAAAGTGTTTTGATCAATAAAAGGGAAAATCGATTCCTAGAGAAATTTTAAAGCTAAGTGTTGAGAGATTATATCAACCTAAAGAAAGAAGTTGTTTTAAAAACACATGAGCTAAGTATATTTTTGGGAGTAATACTTAGCACTGATAGAGGGATGGGAGTTCATAATAACTCAAGTTTCTATAAACAATGTAGTGATCATGAGTATTGATGGATCATATTTTTTAGAAGATCACATAAGTTAAGTAAGGTCCTATAGCGATGACAATGTATCGCATGGTCCTTGACAGTGTGAGGTAAAATATTGTATCATAACTTAGGCTCACATTGGTGGTTGTCGTTTAGAGAATTTCTGACAAAAATTATATTAATTTATTATTTAAATAAAGTTGAGTTTTTATTTCATTTTCTTTGACGAACTAAGATGCTTTTAATGTTTTATAAATCATCAATATATTGCATGCGTATTCTTGCTGTATGTTGAGTTGACTATACAAATTTGAGTACCTAGAGTCGAATATCATATCTTTAAGTTGAGTATCTAATCTTTGAGTGGAGTATCTAATCTCTAAGTTGAGTATGTTATACTACAATTCTATTGAGTTGAGTAAGTTTGAGTTTTTTTAGTATCCTTGAGAATTTCTTGAATTGAGTAGGTTTAAAAAGATGTAAGTATGTTTTATTTTTGTCAAGTTCAAGCATTTGTTTTATGTTTTATGTTATATGCTCGTACATTCCACGTACTGAGCCATTTTTCCTATATCTTTTGATGATGTAGACACATATATTGAGGATCATCAACAGGAGATTTGTTGAAACATCCGAGAGTTTGAGTTAGCTATGGTGAGCTTCCTTTCTTTCGGAGGATTTAATTTACTTCTCCAGTTTAATCAGGATATCGTGAGTCTTGTGCCGATTTACATCTTTGTCAATTAGATGATTCATAGATAGTCAATTTTGTTAAGAAGTTTGTATTATTCATTTATTTTATCAAATGTTTTAAATACTTAAGTTCCTATTTCATGGCGAATTTAATATATTATTTTATTTAGACTTAATATTTTAAGTTAATGTTTTGTATTTTAGCTGCATGAATTTTTTATTCAGTTTTAAGCTTTGTATGCTTAAGTTAGTCTTCCGCTTTTAGTCAGTCGGGATGATTTTCCCTTGGGAACCAGCAATGGTTCTTTAGTGCTGGCCACATCCAGGGTGTAGGCTAGGGTCATGACAAATTTGGTATCAAAGCACAGAGTTCAAATATCCGAGGAAGTCTATGACACCGTATCAAGTAGGATCTTGTTTATGGTTTTGGGGGCTTCACTAATATAAATGAGGGACTACAGACATTTAAATTAAGTTTTCCTTTTTTCCTACTCTTAGTCGTGCAATAGCACTATGTCATTGAGAGCTATTCTAACTCTTGCGTTTTCATATTCGACTATCCGTCGTACTAGAGGTGTTTAAAATGTTATGTTTAAAGATCCTTAAGGATGAGTTGTTCTTAGAAAGAGTCTTGAGATAGTCATGAGACTCCTGAGGGGCTTGAGAGGAGCCCAAGAGTAAGTTAAGTGTTCAGTTTCAGAGTAATGCACCCATATTCACATGAATAGTTTGTTTGAGCTAAAAGAGAGTTGTACTCTTTTCCTTAAATATTGTTTCAACTGAGATCTTTATAAGAAAGTATGTCTAGAGCTTCAGTATTATTTTCACCCTAATAGGTCGCATGAGATATGAGATCATGAGCAGTAGTAGTGGAAGAGACCAGAGTTAGAGGAAAGTATGCAAAGGTTTAGTAATCCTAGAAAGGGAGATAGTTTTTAAAGATGTATATTACTATAGCCATGTACCTAGTATTTTAGTGATGAGGAGTTTTTCCTTATTGGTAGACTAAGAAGTGAGGAGTTGTGAAGAGCTCACGATAAAAGGTAGAGTAAGTGTTGCAAGTCAATATAAGTTAGAGTATACCTTAAATAAAAAGGCGTTATGATAATCTGTCATTGTGGTTTCAATTACCAAGTGTAAGTGGTGAATTATAGAAGAGGCAAGACTATTCATAAAGTTGTAGATCTAATACAGGCTTATGAATTTTAAAAGAATGACTCATGGTATTCAGGGAATGATAGAATAATTTAGAGATAATGCAGTAAGTAAGTAAGTAGGATGTATGTTGTGAAGTGGAATGTGATGATAATTCTACCACACAGACTAAGGTTTAAGGTTTTACTAATTGTCATGAGGTCCTAATTGACGAGTTCTTCTAAATATCCATAGTAGTATTGCGGTAATATATAGTAAGAGAGCAATCATATTGATACTGGGGTTTAGTAATAATCATTAAGCTTGAATTTGAGATGAAGTTCATGATTCAAAGATTGGTAACATGAGGGTGATGACGTTAGTCTTGAGATTTGATCTATTAGACTTGCCATAGAGTATGTGAGAACTTGAGGTTATTAGTCGCAATATATATGACTGATGCAAGTGAGAGCCCCTAACCTTTACATAAGGGCAGTGAAGTGTGTCTAAGTCACAAGAGTAAAACAAGCAACAAGAAAATGCACACTAGTTAGCGATGTGGAATAGGTCCATAGCCTTCAAGTTTTAGCTTTAGACCTAAGGGGGACATGATAATATGAGAAAACAAGTCAAGTGTTTGGAATTTCTGAAAGGAGCTTATGAGTAGGAGTACATTGAGTTGTTAGAGTACAAATCTTGAATGTGGTGTTTTTAAACATTAGGTGGATTTCTATAGATGAGAAATGTGGTGGTAAAGGGTAATAGTCTTTGGAAGAGATTCTTATAGAGAGGTATAAAACCCAAACCTAAGGATTTGGGCTATGCTTGAATATATTGAAAGTGCAACACTAGACTCGGACCTTAGTTAGAGTAACCTAGTCAATTCGTCATTGGAGGACGAATGATCCTACGAAGGAGATATTGTAACACCCTCGAAACTTTTTGAGCTAAGACTCGAACCATCCTTCGTAGTGAGTAAGTTTTTATGAGGAATTTTAAATTTCTTAAGCATTAGGTCATTTCAATAGATTTATTACCTTGAGTTCCAAAGAGAATTAAATTAAAAATAGCAAAATCTGAAATTTTGAGAGTTAAGTATGAGTTTTGGGTTAACTTCGAACTACAATAACTCTTAGCACAGGATGAGTTGGGTGTGCTACAAAATATCTTAGAGAAGTTCTTTTAATTATCTTTCGATCGCAACCTAGTTTTCTAAGTTTTGAATTTGGATGACTCAGATATAAGCTTTTGATGTTAGGCTATCAAGTTAAGGAAAGTTAGATGAAAATAGTGAAAGATATTTTAGTATTTTTCTTACCCAACCGGATTTAATTTGTTTTTAATAAAATTTTATGTCTATAATCCTATAATTTTACTTTTATAATCCGAATATACACCTAGGATTTAAGTTGGGAGTTCAAGAAAAGAAAATAGGAGACAAAAAGGGGAGGATTAAGCGTTCGACAAGATTATTGCGTGATGTCGTGAATTTTGGCCATGGGTTTGATCCATCAGAGTTATGTAAGCTTCCGTAGTGTTGGGTTTGTTGATCCACACGCCAATCATGTTATTTTTAGAGCAATTTTATTCTTAAATTTGAAAGATTCTAGTTCTTGATAAGTATCCATGAAGTTCATTAAGTTTTGATATAAGATTCTACTTGGGTCAATTTTAAACAACCATAGCTCTTAGAATATAATGAGTTACGGTATCCATAACCTATCCAATTAAAGGTTATTGAATCTACTTTCCAACGCCACCAATGTTGCGTTAATCCAATTCCTTAGTAAAAGGTTAGAAGATTTTAGTAACTTATACAGCGGTATTACGAATAAGTTGACGAGAAAATAATTAATATAGTTGTTTTTTTCTTTTTACCTCCAAGAAAATGATAAACGAATTTCATGACTAATAGAAGTCTTAAAACAATCAGATTTTTATGTTCACTACTGAAAATCATATTTCTTGGTCATACAGATTTCAAGAAACTAACTGAAGAATCTCAAGAAAGGTTTCTTAATTGTTGACCTTTTATCTTAGTGTTAGAGTAGTTCATCCTCACGCCCTACATCCACATTCAGACCAGTAAATAAATAATCTAGGATTTTACCCCTATATTTGAGTATTGTTGAGATTAGTTGATTTTGGGTTATTAGGTTCATGTTTCTTTTAAATGTTTTCTCCCAAGATATTGAATATCTATATTGTTATTGTTATCCTTTATATCATAAATCATAACTCTTGAATTCATAATTCACAATAAAGAGAGAGTTAAGAGTAGAGTTCAAGAAAGCTTTTGAGTTCAATTGTGAATCCTTTAAGATAAACTATTAATTTGAACTAAATTTTGATTAAGAAAGTATAAGAATTAGTAGAGTTTTATACATGATTTCCTTGCTGATATTTTGACCCTTGAGTCAAGTCTTTCATGTTCATAACTTCCTCATGAACTCCATCGAATTGAGTACATTTGAGAGGAGTAGTACCTTCAAGTTCTAAGTCTTGAGTATGGAGTTCCTAATATCAATTCAGATCTTATTTCTAATCATAGGAGTATTACATGTTACCCATTAAGTCCTTGAATTTGAATGTCCATGCTCATAAATCTGCATGAACCCTTTAAGTCGAACAATCTTGAGATAAGGAGTACCTTTGAGTTCACGAGTTAAGTACTTCATGCTCATAATTATGCATGAGCCCTTCAAGTTGAAAATCATGAAATCATCCATAATGATGAAATCATGAACCTTGAATTCGTACTTCAATTCAAGGAAAGTTAGGAGTCAGGTTTAGATGTTAAGAAGCAAGTCAAAGCAAAGTTTATAAAGTTCTCCAAAGTCTTTTATTGTTTTAAGGTTAAAAGTTTCAAGTTAAGCCAAGAGTAAAGAGTTGAGTTCACTTCTCAAAAAGCTTTAAAAACTAAGTATTCCCAAAGAATTAGTAAGTATTTTCACCTTTAAGATAAGAGGAAACTGAGATTTCCAAAAGAGTTTTGAACAAGAAATGGTAACATCGATTCCAAAAGAACTTTTAAAGCAAGTCTTGAGCAATTATCTCAACCTAAAGAATGTTGTAGTTTTAAAACACATGATCTAAGTACATTTTTTTAGTAGTATTGAGCGGCGATATGGAGATGCAAGTTCATGATGACTCAAGTCTCCATAAACCATGTAACCACTTTTTAGATGATCAGATAAGACAAGCTAGTGGATCCACTAAGTCAAGTAAGGTCCTATACCGATGGCAAGGTATATAATGGTCCTTCGCAGCGTGAGGTAGAATATTTTATCATCACTTAGGCTCACAGTGATGGTTGTCGGTTAGATAATCTCCCACATAAATTATACTACTTTATAATATGAGTAAAGTTTAGTTTTTTATTGCATTTTGTTTAGCGAACTAAGTTGATTTTGATGTTTTATAAAGTTTTCTATAAAATACATGCTTATTCTTGCTTTATATAGAGTTGAGCATATTTATTTGAGTACCAAGAGTCAAATGTCATATCTTTAAGATGAGTATCTAATCTTTGAGTGGTGTATCTTACCTATGAGTTGAGTATCTTATCCTGGAGTACTTATGAGTTGAGTAAGTTTGAGTAGTTTTGAGTATCTTTGAGTATTTCTATATTTGAGTAAGTTTGAAAAGAGGTAAGCATGTTTCAATTTTATCAAGTTCACGCCTTTGTTTTATTCTTTAGATTTGTACCATGTACAGAGCCATTTGACCTGCATCTTTTGATGATGCATATAAAGGTCTTGAGAATCATCAACTAGAGCTTCGTTGATACCTCCGAGAGTTCGAGTTAGTTGTGGTGAGTCTCCTTTCATTCGGAGGATTTCATTTATATTTCAGTTTAGTGAGGATGTGGTGGGTCTTGTATCGACTTCCATCATTGTTAGTTAGAGGCTACATAGATAATCAGTTTAGTTAAGAAGTCTGTATTATCCATTTATATTATTAAATATTTTAAAGACTTAAATTGCCTATAACATGACAAGTTTAATAAATTATTTTATTCATAGTTAATCTTTTAAGTTAAAACATTGTATTTTACTTTCATGAATTTTTCTTCTGTTTTAAGATTTTATTCATAATTTAGTCATCCACTTGTAGTCAGCCACGATGAGGGTTCTCTTAGGAACCATTAATGATTCTTGAGGGTCGCCCATGTCCAGAGTATAGGCTCAGGTCATGACACAAACATCCAAAAAAATTAGAGTTATGTATCAATACCGTAAATATGAGCATGATTATTGCATCAAAGAGACTATTGCAAGAGTGATGTATCATATCAATGATAACACAAAGAAAGACATATTTAATATGTCATAAAGTTTAAATGAAGGCATTAGAAATAAATTTACAAATAAACATCAGCAAAATACATTCAAATTTGAACCTTCGGTAGAGAAGGGTCTTTAGAAACATATCCTACTCCTCCTTTTTTTTGTATCATAAAAAGTTGAACAAAAGATCTAAAAAATCATTAAATTGATATGAAAAAATCAGAAAGAAATTGTGAATAAATCCTTCTACACTTTCTTTGTTTCTCTACATGAACTTATGTTACATTATTTCACTTTCAATAATAGCGTCACACATGGATCTTGATCCAAAGTCCTTATGGGAGCCCTCATCAACTCGATCATTCTCCCATTTTTGGGCATTTTTTCACGAAGTTGAAAAGAAGAAGAATCTTCCATATCTATAATGACTTTGATAATGAAAAAAAAACAAGTATGAACCATAAGTTGTAGAAGACGAAGACCTACATAGTCAAAAAATTTAACTTATCGACTAGACGGAGAAATATGTTAGAATATAAATTTTAAAAAATGAATTAATTTAAAAGATTGTGTTAGTGAAAATAGGGGGGGATTGAAGGAGTGAAAATAGGAAGCGGGAAGGTTGGATTTGAGAGCTGGTCAATAATGAATTTGATTAAGTGTAGCTTTTAATAAAAGAGAGTGATTTTAGTAATATATTAAAATAATATAGAACAATAGAAAATGAAGTCAAATAACGCTGTTTATATAGGTATATTTCCATATAAAAAGCCCCAAGGTTGTCCCACTACAAATACTAAAACTAAAATTCTCATAAAACAAATAAAAGATCACAAAATTCTAAAGAGGTGGGTAATACTCTACCAAGAACGTGAGCTAAGTGAGCGAAACTCCTTTTCCTTAGATAAAGACATTCTTGAGTTAAGATATGTGGTATTCAAATATTAATTGAATCTGATCATGTTGGATATCTTAAATTGAAAATAATATATAAACCCATTAATACATATGACATAAGCTCCACTTAGTGGAAAAGTTGTTTTCCTTTGGGTCCGAGATTTATCAGTGTAGAAGTGCTCTTCTTATGCTTCTCTTCATCATATATGCTCCCTTAAACATATCAATGATGTAGTCTTGGGATGTTACAAAACTAAGTGAAGGGTTATTAATTAGCCAACTTTCAATCTATTCTCCCGACTAACTTTCTTTTGTATTATTCAGATTTTATGGGACTCTACAACATGCATTAAATTTGGCTTAGGACACTACAAATTGTGTTCAACTCAAATTATGATTCTTGGAGGCTACTCAACCCTAAACCCTAGTTTATGCCTATATAAGTGTACTAAATTCTCTTTAAAGGAATCTCGGAAATACCATAAAGAGATCAAGATCTCTAATACTCCCCAAATTGGTGGATTATTTATATAGAGAGATCAAATCTAAAGCATCCTCGTTCAAAAATTATGCAACTTACGATCCTCGAATCTTGGATAAATCATAGGAGTGTAGACTCAAGGGATCAACAGAGTTGTACCCCCTATCTTGATGATTAAAATTATGTTTCTTCATATTTTATTGTGATTGTAACATATTTTTTCTCTTTAAAATTTTTTGCAAACAAAACAAATCGGCACGGCCAGTGGTACCAAATTTGCCCTTCATTTGTTGTCTCTTGACTCAATTTAATAAAATGAAGCTACAAAGGTGGAAGAATAAGTACTTCAAGGCTCGTCTTTAAGTTCCATCAAGTGTACATTGGACAAGCCTTAAAGCAAGTGGCATTTGTAGACATTGAAATTTGGTGGCACTGCACAATATGCGTTTAATTTGGGTTGGGACTCAACAAATTGTGTTCAACTTAAATTAGGATCCTTAGAGTCTACTCAACCAAAAACCCTAATTTATGCCTATATAAGGGTACTAAATTCTCTTAAAAGGCATCTTTGAAAAACTATAAATAGATCAAGATCTCGAATACTCTGTAAATTGATGGATTATTTATATGTAAATTTTAAACTTAAATCATCCTAGTTTGAGAAATACACTACTAATGGCTATCGAATCATGGATAAATCTTAGGAGACTAGAATCAAGGGAACAATAGAATTTTATCCTCTATATTGATGAATAAAATCATGTTTCTTCATATTTTATTGTGATTATAATTTATTTTCTGTCGCATAAATATTTTTGCAAACAATACACGTTGCTCTCTTATATCTCCAATGATCATGCAAACAAACTGCTACTTTCTTTCATAAAAAGCAACTCGCAAATCTGACTAAGTGGTAGAAGGATTGACAATGCATGTACAAAACCAAGAGTATCGAATTGATAAGTTAATGGATAGGAGTGAAGAACTATTAGATGGAGAAGCGATCCATGCGTCTCGAAAGTGTGGTAAAATTCAAGAGATCGAAGATACTACGAAGAATGATTCGCTTGTTTAAGAGATGTCAGTTTCTTCCAAAGGAATGATCTCACTCAAACGCTTGAAGGAGTTTATTGAAGGCACTATCAAAGATAAGTATGAAGTCTCCACCATGTTTTCTCATATGTATTGTTAGGCATAAAGTGCTAGGATTGATAACTTTAAAATGTCTACTGGTAATTAACCTAAAAAATATCAACCATTTTAAGGAAAAGGAAATCCAAAATAACATGTTGCACACTTTGTGGAGGTATGTAACAATGCGAGAACCTATGGTGACCATCTAGAAAAACAGTTTGTCTGCTATCTAAAAGGAAATGTCTTTGATTGGTACACGAATCTTCAACCAAATTCTGTTGATAGTTGGGAACAACTAGAGCACGAGTTTCTCAATCACTTTTATATCACAAGGGCATACACTAAGCATGGTATAGCTCAAGAATACTCGCCAAAGGAAGGATAACGGTTAACGATTTTATAAATCGATGGAGGAAAGCGATTCTAAATTGCAAGAATAAGCTTAGTGAATCTTCTTCAATCAAAATGTGTATTCAAGGAATGCACTAGGAGATTCTTACATCTTGCAAGGAATAAAACCAAAATCCTTTGAAGATCTAGTTAGTCATGATCATTATATGGAGTTGAGCAAGTCCTCTACTGGAAAATATATGACATTTGTCCTTGATACTCGCAAAGGAAGAGACAAGCATGAACTAAGGATATGGAGAAAAGTTTAACCAAGAAATCATTATAAAGAGTCCATGAGTGTTAATATGTCGCGTGCAAAGTTCACCATGAGTGATGGTATACAAAAAAATGTAAAAATGCCTTCCCAAGAAAGTTCTAATCAAAATTTTAAGCTAAGGGACATGCAAGGAAAAAAGTATCCCTTCTTGGATTCTGACATTTCTTAAATATTTTATGAGTTGCTCGAGTTAAAGCTCATTAACTTGCAAGAGATGAAGCGACCCTGTAACAACCCAAAAATGAACTAGTCTTATCTTGAGTTGCATAGTGATATAAGGTCTGTTAAATATCTTAATTAATGTGTATGTGAGTTTTGAAGTCATACGGGTTGAGTTTGAAGTCAAACGTAAAGAAACGACCAAGACGTTCGACGATCATTCCTTAAATTGCTCATATGCTTATATTTTTATCCTGAGTTTATAAGGTCTTTAAAATGATGAATTGTAATGTTTATAGGGAGTATATAAAGTTTGGAAGAGCTTTAAGGTCAAACGTGCAAGAATGAGCTAAGTGACCAAAAATCCTTTTCCTAGGAAAAGAACATTCATGAGTTAAGAATGGTGAGACTCAAATATTAATTGAAGCTGATTATTTTGGATATCATAAATCAATATTAATATTTAAACACATTAATAGATATGACATAAGCTCCACTTCGTGGTAAAGTTGTTTTCCTTTCGCTCAAAGTATTATAAGTGTAGAAGTGCTCTTTTGATGCTTCTCTTCATCATACATTCTCGCTTACATATAGCAATGATGTAGCCTTGAGATGTTTAAAAACTAAGTGAAGTATTATTAATTAGCCAACTTTCAATCTATTATCCCGACTAACTTTATTTTGTATTATTAATATTTATAGGACTCTACAAGATGCATTCAATTAGGTTTAGGACACTACAAATTGTGTTTAACTCAAATTAGGATTCTTGAAGGCTATTAAACCCTAAACCCTAGTTTATGTTAATATAAGTGTACTAAATTCTCTTAAAAGGCATCTCACAAATACAATAAAGAGATCAAGATCTCTAATACTCAGCAAACTGATGGATTGTTCATATAGAGACGTCAAATCTAAATAATCCTAGTTCAAAAAATACGCCACTTATGATCCTCCAATCATGGATAAATCATAGCAGAGTAGAATCAAGGGATCAACTGAGTTGTACCCGCTATCTTGATCAATAAAATTATGTTTCTTCATATTTTATCCTGGTTGTTATTTATTTTTATCCTTTTAATGTTTGTTGCAAACTAAACAAATTGACATGCGCAGTGAGACCAAATATTCCCTTAAGCTCTTCTCTCTTATATCAAATTTGAAAATATGAAGCTGTAAAGGTTGAAAAATAAATACATCAAGGCTCGTCGTTGAGTTTCATCAAGTCTACACTCAACAAGCCTTGAAGTAAGTGACATTTGTAGACATTAAAATTTTCACGTTACAAGATGCATTTAATTTTGATTGGGACACTACAAATTGTGTTCAACTCAAATTAGGATTGTTGGAGATTACTAAACCCAAAACCCTAATTTATCTCTATATAAGGGTACTAGATTCTCTTAAAGGCATCTAAAAAATGCCATAAAGATATCAAGATCTCGAATACTCCGCAAATTGATAAATATTTTATATTTAGAGGATAAATTTATATCATCCTGGTTCGAGAAATACACTACTAATGGCTCTTGAATAATGGAGAAATCTTTGGAGAGTAGAACTAAGGAATCAAAAGAATTGTACACGCTATCTTGATGAATAAAATCATGCTTCCTTATTTTTTTTATTATAATTTCTTTTATGTCGCTTTAAATTTTTTTGCAAACAATACATGCTACTCTCTTACATCTCCAACGATCATGCAAACAATGATTAGTGCTACTTCCTTTCCTAAAGAGCAACTCGCAAATCTGACAAAGTTGTTTGAAGGATTGAAAAAGCATGTACAACACCAAGATTATTGAATCAATAAGTTGATGTATAGGAGCAAAGAAATTTTTGATGGAGAAGCAAGCTATGTTCCTGGAAAGAGTGTTAAAGTTCAAGAGATCGAATATCGTGCAATGAAATTGTTGCTTGTTTAAGAGATGTCAGTTTCTTCCAAAGGAATGATCTCACTCGACCACTTGAAGGATTTAAGTCACTATCAAAGATAATTATGATGTACCCACCATGTCTTTTCATATGTATGCTTAGGCATACACTGCTAGAATTGATAACTTTAAAATGTTTGTTGGTTATTAACCTCCAAAATATCAACAATTTCAGGTAAAAGGAAATCCAAAATAACTTGTTGCAAACTTCATGGAGATATCTAAAAATGTGGGTACCTATGGAGACCATATTGTCAAAAAGTTTGTCCGCTCTCTAAAAGGAAATGTCTTTGATTGGTACATGAATCGTGAACCTAATTCTATTGATTGTTGGGAGTAACTGGAGCACGAGTTTCTCAATCGCTTCTATAGAACAAGGCGTATGGTAATCATGGTATAACTCATGAATACTCTCCAACAAAACGATAAAACAATTAACGATTTTATAAATTGATGGAGGAACACTGGCCTAAATCTCAAGGATAGGCTTAGTAAAGCTTCTACAATTGAAATGTGTACTCAGGGAATGCACTGAGAGCTTCTTTACATCTTGCAAGGAATAAAACCAAAATCCTTCAAAAATCTAGCTACTCGTGCTCATGATATGGATTTTAGCATGTCCTCTGCTGGAAAATATATGACTTTTGTCCGTTATCCTTGCAAAGGAAGAGATAAGTATGATCCTAGCAGATGGAGAAACATTTAGCATAGAAATCACCACAAAGAGTCCATGAGTGTTAATGTATCGCTTGCAAAGTTCACCACGAATGAGGGAATACAACAAAATGTAAGAACTACTTCCTATGAACGTTCAAATCAAAAGATGACACTAAAGAACATGAAAGGAAAAAAGTATCCCTTCTTGGATTGTGACGTTTATGAAATTTTTGATGAGTTGCTCGAGTTAAAGATCATTGACTTGCCAGAGACGAAGCGACCCTGTAACAACCCATGAATTAACTAGGAATTTACATAGCTTCACTAGTGATCGAAGGGCTGTTAAATATCTCATTAATGTGTATGTGAGTTCTGAAGTCATTCCAGTTGAGTTAAAAGTAAAACATCAAGGGACGATCAAGACATTCGACGATTAGCCCTTATGTCCTTGCTTGTGATTATGTTTGTGAATTGAGTTAATAAGGTTTTTAAAAAAGATGAATTATAGTGTTTATACGTAGTGTATAAAGTTTGGAATAGTTTTGAGGTCAAACGTCTAAGACATTTCAAAGTTAGCCTTTGGACTTGCTTGTGTGTTTGTGTGTGTCTTTGCATGTTTCGTAATTTGTTTGATGTTAGAATTGATAGTGTAGGTTTTTAAGACCTTGACTTACATTATTAGGGGTTTAAATTCCGATAATTACTCAACCTAGGACCCACAAGGGGCCTTAGAAGAGGATCCTAACTCAAAGGGGCAGACTGCCTGGCAGTGGCAATCAATGAGCGCCAAATGATGGCCAGACGTTCAAACAACGGCTCGTCGCTGTTTTGCGTCGATGGTGACTTGTATACTTATGGTTGACGAGTTGCAGAACCAAACAATAGACCATAACTTACGGGACGTAGGCTAGTCGACCGTACGTTGATGGGAGGGCGTTGATGGCACCTGCACTATCTACAACTTTTCTTCCAAGCTTGGGGTGTTTTGGGAAATTCACCCCAAGTATTACAAATTGTAAGGAAATTTTATTTAGGTTAATTTGGGTATTTTATCTGTATTAAAAAGGTTTGATCCTTATTTATACCCTAACACCTATGTCAAAACCCTTTCCCTCCCAAACTTTCTCCAAATACCTCCATGAGAGTTCAAGATGAAGATAGAGCTTGATGATGGATTTTTGATGGAGTTTCTTCTTTAATTATCTTTGGATTATTCTAATAATGTATCAGAGTTATTCATCTAAGTCTTGCTATTAACTTAGAGTAAATTTCATTTATGATTTCACAAAGATGAAAAAAGTCTAATTTGTACTCTAAGTCATGGGTTCTTGCATGAAACATTTTCAAACATTAAGATATAATTAATGTATAACTGATGTTTTCCAATGAAAATATCCATGAATCCTTTAACTTTTCAAATATATATATTTGGCTATATTATAGGTGAATTTATCATGGCTTCATAATACTGAATTCATATGTAGATTGGTTTGAGCTATTGATTTATGTAAAGATCATGTTAGAATTGTATATAGGCTGCCTCAAATTGATTATGTTCACATTTTATATGGTTGGATTGCTGGTTTGGAATTGTATTGATGGCTATGGGTAAGAGCCTATGTGAGTTGATTTGGTTGAAATGGCTAAAGAATGTTGATGATGATTATGGAAAGGTGGTAAGTTGGCTTGATTCTTCTATATTGTGTAGAATTGATGCAGAATTGTACAAAATTGCTTTTGATTGGTATGGTCCACTTATGGTGGCGGTGTTAAATGTTAATTATGTGATAAACATGACCTTGTCGTCATTATTTATGTAAATTTTAGTAGTATCGTGTGAAGGCTTATATGAATGTGTAATGTGAAGTTGATTAGGTGAAGTAATCAGATCATGTTGAAGATTCCATGGCTTATATGATTATGTAAAGTTAAGTATAATGAAATATATGTGTAATCTAGTATAATGTGAAGATATGAAATGTGGACTCTTATAATGCTTATGTGATTTTATATGAATCCTTATGTTATGATTCTTCTTTAAGTGATTGTATAGGATGATAAGAGGTATAAGAGGTGTCTTATGTAATAATGTTGTGTATGAGTGTATGAGACTAAAGTATGTTGTTCTTAAATGATTATGTGTAACTATGGTAGACCATGATGAGTCTCTTTATGTGTTAATGTGGTATCTTCTCTGGTAGACTTAGTGTCCCTACTTCGTATTTGAATGACATCGTATGAGTGAACTGATGAATGGTGTGTCTTGATTTGGTAGGCCTAAGTCCCTCTTCTTGATGCATGAAAGATATGTGAATGTGATTCATTGACTTGGTAGGCTAAAGCACCCTAGTCTTGTGTATATATGATTGATTAATGTATGACTTTGAAATATGTAAAGAAGGTTATGATATCCTTGATGTTGAAAGCACTAACGGTATGCTTCTTGTGTGAATGATGGACTTAAGGGTAGGTTGGCTGGAACGGCATGAAACCATCCTTAAGAAAGTCATCTAGCTAGCCTTATAACCATTGTGTGG
Source organism: Solanum pennellii (assembly GCF_001406875.1). Lineage (NCBI taxonomy): Eukaryota > Viridiplantae > Streptophyta > Magnoliopsida > Solanales > Solanaceae > Solanum > Solanum pennellii. Next base: position 29,764,971 of record NC_028648.1, on the reverse strand, counting down.
CAGCCCTAGTGGACCCCCTTTAGTAAGGTTTATTATGATTTGGTTATGACTAATATATGGTACCTCTTCATGTGCCCATTAATTGAATTACTCTATGAGAACAAAGGCTAGCACCGAGTGAGTATGCTTGGGGAGTGACTCTAATAAAGTTGATACTAGAGAACAAAGAAACCGTTGATGTTACTCGACCATGTTCCTACATGGGATGCGTCCTAGTTCTACCCTTGGCAAGTAGAACACCCTCCATCGGAGTAGGGTAGACTCTGAATTCCATGCCTAGCTAGTATGGTCTATGTGGGTTATTGCCTATTCTTATCATGCTGGATACATTCTAATGTTGGGGAAGCTCTATAACGTTTAGGTTATGGAATGGGACACGATCTAAACATGGCCCGAGTAGGCTATGAAAATGCTAATATGTTGGTTCCCTAGGTCTTTTCCAAGACCAATATGTGAAGTCATCTAAATATATGGTTTTCGCTCAAAATGGTTTTAATGGAAATATAATTTCTAAATGAAGTATGTCTTATAAAAAGGTATTTATCTACTGTAGCTTTGAGGAATGCTTAGATACGCTTGAACAAGGTGTATGGCGGTCTCTTCATGTTTTACTTAGGTGATTCTTAGATTAGCCTTAGGTAGGAAGTTTGTATGATGTAATGACTTTTGTACTGAATATGGACTTATGTGATGTGTTTTGTGTTAATATTACCTAGTTGAGGTAGTCTTGAGGATTATCTAAGTGTGTGTGAAAGGGTTTTATGGGTGGCCACTTCATAACTTACTTAGGTGAGCCTTACGACAACCTTTGGTAGGGGGTCTATGTGAATATACTTATGTGGTTGATGTTACTTAATTGTGTTCTATATGTGATTATTGACTTGGATTATGTCTCTTAAACTCTTTTGTGAAGGTTTTTATCATAATATCATGAAATTATGTTTCTATACTAAATGTCCCTTTTTCATGGTTTTTACATGGCTTCCATACTTAGTGGATTCAATGTGTTAACCCCCTCTTTTCTTTCCCTTTATGACTAAAGTGTAAAGAATTGGATGTCTTGATATGCCATGAAGGACAGATAGTTTTCGAAGGGTTGCAGATAATGTATTGGTGAGTCCTCCTTGAATGGAGAAAAAGACCCACATGTTTATTTTATGTCTTCAATCCTTATTTCTAAGTCTTGTATAGTCCCTATGTTGTACATTAAAAGTATTAAATGGTTTAAAGAGACGTTGTAAAGATAGATGTTTTAATGAAAGTGTTCCGCTTGCGTATAAATGAAAGTATTTCTTTGTGTGTGAAGAAAGTTTAAAATTCATTCGTATTTTAGATTTTATATAATGCGATGATTGATACGAGAGGCCTGTGTGATACTTCTTGAAGTATCATTCGCCATGTAGCGATTTGAGGATACCATTTCTTCAAGGGTATACCTCTATGTCGTGACAGACCCAATGAAGCTAGAAAAGATGATGATCCAAATTATTGCTAGTATCGTAGACTTGTGAGTAATCGTCTTGAAAATGTTTTGTCATAAAGGATAGAGTGATGAGATTGGTTAACGAAAAGAAAATTGTCCTCTATGATGAGAAGGCTAGTTCTAACAACATCTCTTTCAAATTCAGCTCACTCGATCCGGTCCAAATATCTGTCTTTGAAAATCATAAAGAAGAGTCATTGAAGCAGGAGGTTGGTATAGATAGTGATGAAGGTTGGATTCTTGTAACTAGGTGAAGACGCAACAAGTTAAGCTTACAAAAAGAATCATCCAAGAAACCGATTAGAGGGAAAATTGTGATGAAATTGGAGGAGGAGGAATAAATCAAGCGCTAGAAGGTGGCAAAGGTAGAAGTGCATCAATACCAAAAACCCTGATGTCCTGCACCCTACTATCACATCTTTGCTATTTGACGCCTGGGATTGGATATTATGAGACCACTTCCAAAATCTTTTGGTGTACACTTGTGCATCTAGGCTGCAACAAATTACTTCTCAAGCAGTGTAAATCTTCTATGTATCATGTAGCGTAAATATTCTATGTATCATGCTGCCGCCAATGGTCTTGCTAAAGCATACAATATGACCCAATGCAACCTTCTGATGAAAGTTTTCTCCAATTCCTAACGGGGTTGACATGAAAGAATGCAAGAAGCTTTATGGGCATATAGGACAAAATAACATACTCCTACTAAAGCAACACCATGTTCAATTGCTTTTGGATTTGAAGGAAACCTGTCACTCGCCCGTCAAATACCTTCCTTAATACTTGTTATTCAAGAAGGTCTCACTGAAGAAAAAAATTCTCGTTGCGTCTTGCTGAATCAGAAGCAACTTAATGGAAAGATGAGAGAATCCCCATAAAACCTTGAATGTTATCAACCTCGTCTATCTCGTGATTTCAATAAGAAGGTTCCCTAGAGGTACTTTCCAGTTGGAGACCATGTTCTCGCGGTAAGAAAACCCATCATTACTTCGCACACGTCTGGGGTAGAATTTATGTTACGGTGTTAGCTACCATAGAGATGCGGACACAGAACCTTGGACCACAAGTGATCCCAAGCTAACCATGTTGGCATGATGATGAGCATACTAAAGGTAATAAACTGAATGCGGAAGATAAATAATAATTTAAACAGAAGAGATGGGGAATACCCATATTCTATAAGTGAGATAAATGAATTCAATGAGTTTAATATAAAGAAGTTATTAACTCAATACTAAGATTAAAGTAACTATGTCTAAAAACAGTCTCTAAACTGGACTAGAAATACTTGGACAAGCCTCAGCTAAATCTATCCAAAACTGAAACTACAAGAGTAAAAATACTGAAAAGAAACTCATGACTATTGTCCTAGAGAATGAGGAATCACCACTGAATCTGCTGAACTAAAGATCAAAATCGATCTATACCTGAACCTACATCACAAGAAGATGTAGCGCACGTATGTGTCAGCACTTGAAAGGTACTGAGCATGTAGGATAGAATAAAGCCGAAATAAAACATAACTCAACAAGCACAAAAACAAGTATAATAATCTGAACATGATATAGAGAATTCTGAAACAACATGAGCTAAATGTGGGGTCCGATTTATACGCCCCATCGAGATGATCCAATATATCCTACAAAAGGTATAAAGGCATGCTGGCATGATCACTTAACTGATTGCCTACAGACGGAATTTACAACCTACTTCGCTAGTAGTTCTGGGACTAATTGGGTACATTGAACCCTAGTCAAACTCGGTATTATGCTACTCCCATGAATTATGTAATTAAGTGATTATGACTGAGTTTTTGTAAATGCTCGATAGCTCAAAACTGAACATGAAAACTAAGAATGCAACATTTAAATTGATAATGATGCATTAATAATTCAGGCATGCATAACTGAATAGCTGAAATATCTTCCCTAGCATGTGTAATTTAAGAACTTAAGAAATACAAAGCTAGGGTTCTGAAATTCATGCGATAAACTGAATTATAACTTTAGAATTTGATTTGGAGAATATATTTGATAAATTCATGAAGTTTTATCAAAGTCCTAGAAACCCTAGGTTTAATCATGATAAGAGAACCAAGAACTGACTAAAAAAACTAGGGACCAATGGGTGAACGAAATCCACTAGTGAAATCCCACATGCCTGGTGATGAAATTCACGGAGAAACAATTAGATTTTGGGGCTGGAGCTGCTGGAACCTTGTTGCTTTCTTAAACTACGGTTCTTGACCTTTTTCTCCTTTCTTGCTTCTAATTTTTTAAGTTTTGATTAATGATTTGATTTAGGGTAAGTTTTAGTTATGTTTCTAGGCTTAAATTGACTAACATCTGATTATTTATGGTCAAAACGACATATCTTAGGGTTTAAAAAAATGGGAAAAGATAAAAAGACTCCTAGATAAATTGATGTCGGAGCAAACGAAGACCTGGACAGACGGTTCGTCGTTTGGGTTCGTAGGTTGAGCTTGTTCAACAGGCCGTTACTAAAATAGGCATAAACTTTTACTCGGAGGTCAAATTTTAGCAAGGTAAGTGGATATGGAAAGCTAATTAAATTATCTATATTTTGGTAGGTCATGGGACACCTAATTCATTTTGTGATGAGAGTTATGGTAATTTCAAGTTGACCCAACTACATTTTCCCCCTAACTGTCTGATATTTGTCACCTACCCTCAAACCAATGGACCGTAGATCCATTTTCTAACCATTTTGGTCAATCTTGGTTCTTATCAGAGAGTGGGTGAATGGGGTGTCGATCGACGGATACAGACTACAGACCGTAGTCTGACCTACGGCCTGTCAGTCCGTCCGTCGTTCGACACTTCATCAAATTTTCAGGATTGAGATTTTGGGTGGGTTATGACCAAATCGACGGATGTGCAGTGCGGACGGTTGGTCAGGCTACGGTCTGCCGATGGCCACCGTCTTTTGCACCTGTATATTTTCTGAAAATCTTGTTTTTTGTCTATTTTGGATACAGGGTGTTACATTATCTCTTCCTTGGGAACATTCGTCCTCAAATGAATACTAAACTAGCTGGAATAGAGGGAGAGAGCTGCAACCCTACTACTAAACACTTAGAACTGACTTTCTAACTGAATCGAGTTTCGAGAACATGCAAATATGTTTAAAATACAAGTACAGTCTGCGGGAACATAATTCTAAGACTGAATCCATGCATGAATGAATGGCAAACTGAAGAGGAACTATTACCTCAAGCTAGAGTGGAATTGGAAGGAAAGAGGTGAGGATACTTGGATTTCATGGCTTCTTGTGCTTCCCTAGTATCTCCCTCTATGGATTGACTCGTCCACAAAACCTTGATTGAAGTGACTTCTTTATATCTCAACCTCCTAGCCTGACGGTTAAGAATCTCAACTGGTACATCCTCATAAGAAAGACTATCTTTCACTGCCACACTCTCTAATGGCACTATGGAGGTTGGATCACCCACACACTTATTCAAGAGTGAGATGTGGAAGACCGGATCCATTTCTGATAATTCTGCCGGCAACTCTAACTCATATGACACATTGCCAACCCTTTTCAAAATCTTATCAGGGCCTACATATCTAGGACTGAGCTTACCTTTCTTTCCAAATCTCATAAGCCTTTTAATAGGTTAGAGTTTTAGAAAACCCAATCTTCCACTTGGAACTCTAATTCCCTTCTTCTCACATCTACATAAGATTTCTGACAACTTTGGATTGTCTTATTCTATCTCTAAAGAGTTGCACTTTCTCCATAGCATAAAGGACTGAATCTAGCCCTATTAAAGTTGCTTCACCTACTTCAAACCATCAACAGGAGATCTACACCTACGCCCATACAAAGCCTTATAAGGGGCCATTTTAATGCTAGAATGGTAGCTATCGTTGTGGGCGGACTCAATAAGCGGAAGGTGATCCTCCCAACTACCTTTGAAATTGATCACACAAGTCCTAAACATATCCTCTAGGGTCTGAATGGTACGCTCTGTCTGTCCATGAAATGTTGGGCTAAGGTTATATTGAGTACTAAGACCCTTCTGAAATGACATCCAATAATGAGAGGAAAACTTAGGACCTTTATCTAAGATTATAGAGAAAGGAACCTCATGTAACCTCACAATCTCATTAATGTAAAGCTTGGCATAGTCCTCTGCTGAAAGCTAGAAGACTTAGTAATCCTATCAACAATCACCCAAATGGAGTCATGTTGTCTGCGTGTACGCGGTAACCCTACGATGAAATCCATATTGATCACTTCCAACTTCCAAGTAGGAATGTCGATCTCTTTAGTGATACTCCCTGGTTTCTGATGTTTTACCTTGACTTGTTTGCAATTGAGGCACTTACTCACAAAATTCGTTATATCCTTCTTCATGTCATTCCACCAATAGACTTCCCGCATATTGCGGTACATCTTAGTGGCACTTGGATAAATAGAATATCTGGAGTTATGGGATTCTTCAAGAATAGGCTATCTCAACTCGCCTACATCAGGAACACACAATCTATCCTGGTAGAGAAGTACACCATCTCCCCCTTAGGAGAAAACCTCCACTCTCTGATTATGGACTGCACCCTTAAGCTTACGCACGATTGGATCATTGTCTTGTTTTTCCTTAACCTACACTACCAAAGAAGGTTCTTCCCCATTCTGAACTGTTACACCATTGTATGATATGCTCATAGGACAAACTCCCAAGCGAGAAAGCGTGTGAACATCCTTCACTAGATCCTTGCTATCTTTCTTAACCTGGGCTACGCTACCCAGAGATAATCTACTAAGAGTATCTGCTACTACATTTGCCTTACCAGGATGGTAATGCACACTCATATCATAATCCGTCAGGAACTCAAGCCATCTCCTTTGGCGAATATTCAACTCCTTCAAGGTAAACACATACTAAAGGCTCTTATTGTTTGTAAACACATCTATATGAACACCATACAAGTAGTGTCTCCAGATCTTGAGTGCAAACACTACTGCTGCAAGCTCGAGGTCATAAGTTGGATAGTTCTTCTCATGCACCTTATGCTTTTTAGAAGCATAAGTTATAACCTTATCTCGTTGCATTAACACACAACCAAGGCAAACTTTGCATGCATCGCAATAGATCACATAATCATTTGAACCTCTAGTAGAGTCAAGACAGGACTTGTAGTCAATCTAGTTTTAAATTCTGTGAAGCTTTTCTATAAATCATCTGTCCGTTGGAACTTGACCATCTTCTGAGTCAACCTAGTCAATGGTGAGGCTATGGATAAAAATCTTTCCACGAACCTTCTATACTAACCCGCTAGACCTAAGAAATTTTTTATATCTGTAGCAGAGGTATGTCTGGGCCATTGCTTCACTGCTTCTATCTTCTGTGAATCCACTCGGATCCATTCGCTAGATACAATGTGACCAAGGAAAGCAACGGATTTCAACCAGAACTCACATTTGCTGAACTTAGCAATTGAATGGCGATCCTTGATAGTCTGTAAAAGAATTCTCAAATGACTCGCATGTTCTTTCATATTCCTAGAGTAAATAAGGATATCATCAGTGAAGACGATAACTAACAGATCTAAGTACTGATTGAACAGTCTGGTCATCAAATCCATGAAAGCTACAGGAGAATTAGTTAGTCCAAATGACATAACTATAAATTCGTAATGACCATATCGAGTTCTGAAGGTTGTTTTTGGAATGTCACTATCTCTGACTCTAAGTTGATGATAACCCGATCGGAGGTATATCTTTGAGAAGTGACTAGCACCCTAAAGTTGGTCAATCAAGTCATCAATCCTGGGGATGGGATACTTATTCTTGATTGTGACTTTGTTCAACTATCTTTAGTCAATGCACATTCTAAGAGAACCATCTTTCTTCTTTACGAACAACAATGGCGCACCCCATGGTGAAATACTAGGTCTGATGAAGCCCTTATCTAGAATGTCTTTCAACTGGTCTTTCAATTCCTTAAGCTACTCTGGAGCCATTTTGTAAGGAGGGATAGAAATAGGTTGGGTATCTGGAAAGAGATAAATTCCAAAGTTGATTTCCCTTTCGGGGGGGACTCCGGAAAGATCTTCTGGAAATACTTCTAAAAACTCACAGACTACTGGAACTAACACAAGAGTTGGGGTTTCAGAGCTAGAATCCTTAACACAAAATAGATGATAGAGATAACCCTTAGAGATCATCTTTATGACCTTAACGTAAGAAATAAATCGACCCATAGGCGCTTAGCTACTACTTTTCCATTCTAAGATTGGTTCATCTTTGAACTGAAAACGGACAATCCTAGTTCTACAATAGACTGAGGCATAAAAAGAACCAATACATACCTAGAATGACATTGAAGTCTACCATTTCTAAGTCTAAAAGATCTGCTGAGGTGACTTTTGGAGATACTGTGACAGGGCAATTTCTGTATACCGGTCTATCAATAACTGGGTCACCAATTGGAGTAGAGACTGAGAAAGGTTATGAGACAATTTCTGGACTAACACTAAATTGGACTGCTATGTAAGGAGTTACAAAAGAAAGAGTAACCCCTGGATCTAACAATGCATAAGCATCAAGGTCAAAGACACGTAACATACCAGTAACTACATAAGGAGAACCTTCCTAATCCTGGCGAGCCTGAAGACCATACAACCTGTTCTGGCGCTAACCGCCATGTGTACAGAATGATTTACCCTGCTGAGTTGGGCGACTTGGTGGTGCTGCTGAAGTTGCAGACTGAGATTTTCCATTTCCACCTCTTTGACCCTGTCTAGAAGGACAATCCCTCAACATGTGACCAGACTGACCACACCCAAGACATCCCTCTTTTCCTGTAAGACACTCAACCAGATAGTTTTTACCATACTTAGGGCAAGTGGGGTAAGTCTTGGTGCCTGAAACACTTTCCTGAGATTTAGAACCTGGTATTCTACCCGTCTGGTCATAGCTGTTCTTGAAGGATGGAACACTAGCTGACAAAGGGGTAGGAACTGAAAACTTCTGCTGACTCTGTGAGCGATTTCCACTACCCAATTTTTTATGAGAATAGTCATAGTTCCCAGTCCTAGCCTTCTTATTCTCCTTAGCTTGTTCCCTAAGCTTATCATACTCAACCTTCTGATTGTTCTAGTTGGTCATACTCTCAGCCATAAGTTTAATTGGCGTTCTGAAACACTACATTAGAACTTCCTTATCTGGTAATAGAGGAACTGCATTAGTATTGCGTGCATTAGCATTCCATGCCTAAGCTCTACGAGAAGGCATTATCTTAAGCACACAACGTCGAGTTAGAATGGAATCAGATCATACCTTACGCACGATAAGAGTAACAAGAAAGTAATGTTTTCCTAAAAACACTTTGTAGCCTCCCTCTTATTAGATGTGGTGCACTTCACACCCATGAAAAGGATTCTACTTAGTGCGGATTTTTTGACAGCCTAAGACTCTTGAACCTAGTTCTCTGATACAATGTTTTGTCACGCCCCAAGCTACCCCCGAGACGTGGACACGGAACCTAGGACCGTATGTGATCCCGAGCTAACCCTGCTAGCATGATCATGAGCATATTAAAGATAATAAACTCAATGCGGAAGCTAAATCATAATTTAAACTGAAAATATAGGGAATACCCATATTTTACAACTAAGATAAATGAAATCAATGAGTTTAATACAAAGAATTTATTAACTCAATATTAAGCTGAAACTAACTATGTCTGAAAATAAACTCTAAACTGGACAAGAAATACTAGGACAAGCCCCAGCAAAATCTAGCAAAAACTAAAACTAAAAGACTAAATACTGAAAAGAAACTCATGACTATTGTCCTCGGAGAATGAGGAATCACCACTAAATCTGCTGAATTGAAGATCGGAAATAGATCTATGCGTGATCTGGGTGCTGAGAACCTGAACCTACATCACGAGAAGATGTAGCGCACGTATGCGTCAATACTTGAAAGCTTCTGAGCGTGTAGGATATAGTAAAGATTAAATAAAACATAACTGAACAAGCACAAAAGCAAGTATAATACTCTGAAATGATATAGAGAGTTCTGAGCTAATTGATGCAATGACCAATTTATAACATGCTGAAACTGAATACTAAGTATATTGATACATCGTCAATGAAAGAGAGTCTGACTGAACTGTGGGAGCTACTAACAATCGACAATAAAACCACATGAGCTAAATGTGGAGTCCGATGTATACGAATTATCGAGAGAACCCAATATACCCTGCCAAAGGTATAAAGACATGCTGGTGTGATCATTCAACTGATTGCCCACATAGGGTACTTACAACCTACTTGGCTAGTATTTCTGGGACTAATTGGGTACGCTGAGCCCTAGTCCAACTCGATATTATGCTACTCCCATGATATATGTAATTAACTGACTATGACTGAGTTTCTCTAAATACTGGATAGCTCAAAACTGAACATGCAAACGGAGGATGCAACATTTAATCTAATAATGATGCAATAGTAATTGAGGCATGTATAACTGAATAGCTGAAATATCTGACCTAGCATGTGTAAACCAAGAACTAAAGAAATACAACGCTAGGGTTCTGAATTTCATGTGATAAACTTAATAATAACTTTAAACTCTTATTTGGAACATATATTTAATAAATTCATGAAGTTCGATCAAAGTTCTAGAAACCCTAGGTTTAATCATGATAAGAGAATCAAGAACTAACTAAAAACTAGGGACCCAATTGGTGAAAGGAACCCAATAGTGAAATCCCACATACCTGGTGATGAAATTCACGGAGAAACACTTTACATTTTGGGGCTAAAACTGCGGGAACCTTGTTGCATTCTTGAAATTGGGTTCTTGACCTTTTTCTCCTTTCTTGCTTCTAATTTTCTATGTTTTGATTAATGATTTGACTTAGGGTATGTCTTAGTTATGTTTCTAGGCTTAGATTGACTAAAATCTGATTATTTAGGGTCAAAACGACGTATTTTAGGGTTTAAAATGAAGTGGGAAAAGACCAAAACACCCCTGGGAGAATTAGTGTCTGACAAAACAACTACTTAGATAGACGGTCCGTTGTTCCATTGACGGTCCATCGTTCCATCGATGATCCGTTGTTTGAGTCTGTAGGTTGGGCCTATTCGACATGTGTTTACTAAAACAGACATAACTTTTTACTCGGAGGTCTGATTTTTGCAAGGTTGTTGGCTGGAAAGCTAATTAAATAATATATCTTTTGGTAGGTCATGGGATACCTAATTAATTTTATGCTGAGAGTTATGATCATTTAAAGTTGACTCAACTACATTTTCCCACTAACTGTCTGCTATTTCTCACCTACGGTCAAACCTACGGACCGTAGGTCCATTTGTGGACCGTGTTGGTCAATCATGGTTCTTATCAGAGAGTGGGTGAATGGGGTGTCGATCGACAGATATAGACTATGGACCATAGTCTGACCTACGGATCATCGGTCCCTCCGTCGTTCGACACTTAGTCAAATTTTTTGGATTGAGATTTTGGGTGGTTTCTAACTCAATCGACGAATGTGCAGGAGAAACCGTGGGTCAGGCTATGGTCCGTCGATGGCCACCGTCTGTTGCACCTATAGATTTTTTGAAAAACTGGTTTTTGGTCTATTTTTGATACGGGGTGCTACAATTTACGTCAAATTGGGATGGACCATGTGTCGTACATGAAGCGTATTCAAATGGCACTTATAAGCTTGTTGATGTTTATGGCTTAAGAATCGGTCCTATTAACACCAAATTCATAAAGAGGTACAACCCATGAAATAAAGTGATGCTTCTTAATGTACAAGCCTAAACTGCACGATACTCTTGCCCAGCAAAAGTATAAACTTTGTAGAGCACAAAAAAATCACTCAATCACATAGAACTACGTTGTGACTTGATCCTCTTCAACTGGGTACGTAAGTGCTTAGAATCATATTCTAAGTTCAGTTGCATGAGTCTGAACAAATCAAATTTCTCACTTGATCTATCACAGGATAGTCAAAGAGATTAGTATTTTATTTTATCTTTTACTTCATCAACTTTAGGCTTGTACGAAGTATTGATGGTTCAAAGGAGGGGGCAAACCCTTATAAAATATGACTTTCTTAATAGTACATTTAATATTTTAAATTAGACAACATACACAAGTTGAAGTCTTTAAATTCGGCAAAGTATACAAGTTGAAATCTTTAAATTCTTCGAGTTTACAAGTTTAAGTATTCAAATTCTTTAAGTATAGAAGTTGAAGTATTCAAATCCTCTAAGTGTGAAAGTAAGACTACAAGTATGTAAGTAGAAGTCTCCAAATCCTCCAAATGCGCATGTTGTTGAATTTCATGCTTTAATGTGGGCGAGGTTTGTTCCTTTGAACCTAAGCTAGCCCTGTCGTGGATGTATCCTTCAACGAATCTTTTAATTTTTATTCCTTAAGGTTGAAAAACTTGTCCCTTTGCACGCTAATCTAGACTTTCCATGGATTTATCCTTAAAAGAATGTTTAAATTTGTATGTCTTAAGGTGGACAAACTTTTCCCTTTGCACCTTAAGCTAGAATTTCCACGGATTTATGCTCGAAAGGATTTTTGAATTTTCATGACTTATGGCGGAAAAACATGCCCCTTTGCACCTTAAGCTAGACTTTCCACAGATTTATCCTTAAAAGAATCTTTAAATTTTCATGTCTTAAGGTGGACAAGATTTGTCCCTTCCACCTTAAGCTGTTCTTTTCATGAGTTTATACTTAAAAGGATGTTTAAATTCCAACGTCTAAGGTGGACAATATTTGTCCCTTTGCACCTTACACTTGTCTTTTCGCGGATTTATCCTGAAAAACATCTTATAAAGCTTCAATTTGTTGATCTCAAGGTGGGATCGTTAAACACTTCCCTTCACACCTTATGCTTAAGTATTTGGAACGTTGTAAAACCTTGAGAGTAGAATTTTCAAGGTGGAAACGTGAAACACAAATTTCTAGTAAAGCCTCAACTTAGTTAAGTATTCGGGACCTTGTAACACCTTGAGAATAGTAGTTTTTTCAACGTGGGAATGTTACACATTCTTCTAGTCAGGCCTCGTGTTTGTTTAGTATTTGAGACCTAGTAAGACATTAAGAGTAGTATTTTTTTAAGGCGGGGATGTTACACGGTATTCTGGTAAAGCCTCATGTTGGCTAAATATTCAGGACCTTGTAAACCCTTGAGAGTAATATCCTTTTCAAGGCTGGCACTTTGTTATGTATTCTGGACTTTGTAACACCTTGAGAGTAGTATTTTTTTCAAGGAGAGAATGTTTCACGGTATTCTAGTAAAGCCTCAATTTAATAATTTTCAAGGCGGGGATGTTAAATTCATCCCTTCACAACTTATGATCAAATTATTGTATGTTTAATCTTTTAGTTGTTTAGTTGTGCCAATTGTAGAAAAAGCGATGAAATTTACGAAAAAGAGAGGGAGATTACCTTGAATTATTCCTTTTTCGTCGTAGTCTCACAATCTGTAATTGAAGATAAAATTATGGAGACAACGTGTCTATTTATAGATGTTTTGTGGTGGGAATTAAATTCTCTTTCTAGTTCAATTACAATTTCTTTTTGGCTTTGCCAATAAAACATTTAGGCCTCATTTATTTCTATTAAGAATAAGACGTCTGAATATTAGTACACATCTAAATGTTACGATATGCATTAAGATATTGATGTGTAAATCTGAATAAACATCTGAATATGAAGATATAGTCTCTGAATCTGAACACTGAATTATTGGAATTGTTTGTTTTCAATATCTGAATGTAAATATAAAATATAATGGTATATCAATAAAATATTATAGAAATCTCATTTTAGTAAAATAATTTTTTTACATAAAATAATATTTTGAATATTCTTATCGTAACAAGGTAATATGATTTATCTTATTATGAATTTAACATTAAGTTACATCATTAGTATGACTATTCTTTGCACTCAAAAACATTGAGAATCTAATATAATGCAATGTAAAATAGTTTGTATAGAGTAGTAATATAATGTTTATGAAAATATTTTAGTTTATAATGGGATTTGTTATTGTTATCGATTAAATAATTAATACTTTCTTATTTTATGATATCGTGCTAAATATTATATCATGAATTTTTATCAATTAAAATATATTGATTAATTTATGAAAGTAAAATATGTATATTAAGCTAGTAAGAACTAAGGAAATTATAACGGGTAAGCATGTAATTAACATTAATTAAATAAGAAAAAAGTTATGAGTTGTTGTGGTTTTGTTGAATTAAGATATGATTTTAATTTTGGAGTCTGAATGGTGTTAAAAGTGTATTTCAGGTATGCTTCATTTAGATGTATTCAGCCACAATAAGAGGTTCCTAAGAAAATAAAACAAACAATCATAATGAACTGAATCTGAATAATTAAGATCCAGTCATAAAAAAACCAAACACACTGAATGAGGCAAATCTGATTATTAAGATTTAAACCTTCATTAAGTGCAAACAAATAAGACCTTATATGAATATGAAATGTAGTTGGATTACATTTCCTAGTTCAATTACAATTCCTTTTTGACTAAGGCATATAAAATATATATATATATATATATATATATATATGAAATTGAGTAGGATTTAAAATTCCTAATTCAATTATGCTTCATTTTTAACTAAGGCGAATGGTCACTTCGAATAAAACAAGGAAAGATTTGTGGTGTTGAAATAAATTGTAACCTAATTGTGGACAAATTTGGAGACATGGAACGGTGGCTCCATCGCAATACGAATAGAAGACAAATTTTTTTATTTTAATGCAGTGACAATCCTATTAATAATAACAAAGAAAATTAAAATGTGGACCCTTAAATTAGCTCCCTTCGTTCAAGAGACCATCTGAAGTATATGCCTATGTTGGAAGTTATGGAAGTATATGTATATATATCCTTCTAATACTGATTGGAATCTTCCAAGTAATCAGTGAAGTGTTACATAAATAAATTACATAGATTAGTTAATTTTATTTAACTCAAGATGAATTTAATAACCGATTAATGCTTCAAAACTAGTCTCTAAAAGATAAAATATCTCGACATGACTTGAGGTAGGGGGCATTTGTAATCAATTAAAATTTATTAAATATAAATTTATGAGATAATTCGGATTATATTATATTCATAAATATATTAATCCAAATAAACATTATGGATTGATATAATTGAGTTAAATATTTAAGTCCAATTAATATGAACTTAATTAAAATCTAAATTAATTGATTTGAGCTACAATGGATGAGCTCAATTTGTGAAACCCAATTTCATCTCATTCTAGAGGTCCATCTTGGCGCCACCTGTGCAAATGATGTGACATGCCAAGTCTAATAAGAACCAATAGAATCATGACATGTGTTAAATGACAAGACCGCTCCATAAAACTAATCTGTCATGTCAGTTAAATATGATTGGCAGAAAGGAGTTCTCCTCCAATCGCAACTACCCTATTATAAATCTATAAATAAGAGTTCTCATGATTCAGAAAAAAGATAGAAAATCTATGCAAAAATCTAAAAAAAATTCGTGGTACAGACACCATAAAAAATTTTATGAAGCTACAACATTAAGAATTCAGGTATTCAAGTTCAAGAAAGATCAAGAACAAAACTATCGAATTCAAGAACAAGCTTGAAGCCCTTAAATTCAAATAAGAGTCAAGATCAAGATAAGTTTCAAGTTCAAGTTCATTAGAGATTCAAGCACAAGATCTAAAGCCCTTGAATTTATATTTGAAAAGGCGAATTCAGCGGAATCGTAGATATTGTTGCAAAATTTTCCGTTCTTGATTATGGTTATTTTGATGAGAATTTTATTGTCTACAATATAATTTATAATTTTTTGATTCCTCCATCTTCTAATTAATTAGAGAAGGCTTGTTTAATCCTGATAAGACATTTCACACTGTTGAAATAGTTTCTCAGGATAGTGCCTAGTATGATTCAGATCTTATTTATATACTCCCTCCGTTTAAAAAAGGATAGTCTAGTTTGACTTGGACAGAGCCTAAGAAAAGAATGAAGACTTTTTAATCTTGTGGTTCTAAATTAAAGTTATGCCAAATGAACGAAAATATTATTTAATCTTGTGCTCTTAAACATGTCAGGTGGAAAGTTAAAGTTAAACTATTGTTAAAAAAGGAAAGTGACATTCTTTTTTAAACAGACTAAAAAAATATTAATGTCATTCTTTTTTTAACGGAGCAAGTATATTATTGTAGTAGTACTTATCCTAATTCTTGTTTTATTGTTTTGATATTATTTTCCCCATCTATGTTTTTGGAAGAGATGAGACACTCGATCTTTGAATAGCAACGTACAAGCTGCTTAGAATATGCGAAAGCTCTTATAATCTATTACCAGATCTATGAAGGGTAACAACAAAACACTGTGATCTCGACGGGTTGAATTTCAAAAAAGGTCAATACCACCATCTGATCTTTAGTTTAGGGGATACAGACACAATTTTGTGTTAAAATGAATGAAGAGCTTATTGCAGGTTTCAACTGAGTCCGTCTAATGTCTTGATGTTGTATTTTATGGACACCGTAAGGGCGCAACTACAAACACAAATCTCGTGACTTTAATTTAGACTTTAGAGTTAGATTAACCTTATCGCAATTGCTTAACTTCTACCTGTTTTAAACTATTATATACTCCATTTTTTTTTATGATTACCTCATTCCAAAAATATAAATTATTCTAATCTTGTCCACTTTTTATTCAATCGCATCTGGTTCCACAATTATGAATACTCAGTAGTACGTACTAATTTGTTTTTCATTAAATCTTGATAATAAGGAGTCGATGTATTTACTAAAACTACTTTTGGTACAAATTTCAAACCTAAAGCATAAATTTAATTTTCTGAGACAGAGAGTCGATACTCCCATCAGTAGATGCATACATGTCGTGTGGCAATGAGAATTAATTTTTCTCTTTGTTGTTTACTTCGCAAGCAAACGTGAAGAGATCACCAGTCCAAGCTTACATTCCTTGAAATATACAGTTTGTCAATGTATTCAATGATCGGAAGTGAAGCATCAATGTATCTTCTCATTTCTCTCTCCGCTGAATCATCTGACATATATAGTAGCAACAATAAGTAATAATTATTATTTGGAGGAAACATGTGAATGCCTGCCTTCCTATATACAGAACTTTGCTGCCAAAACAAGTTTAACTGATCCTTCTTCTTGCTACTTCATTAATGTAATTCAAATATTTTCAACCTAAAGTTACAACTTAAACATGCAAGCCTAATACATCGTGGCTACTCAAAGAAGAGGGCCACCTGATTAAAGATATTATACACCGTTCCTATCTTTTTCTTTTTTTTTGTTTTTTTTAACTACCCTTGAGGTGGGTTAGGAGCTGAGCAATAGTAGAAGTACAATAAAGGGACATAAATCTTACCTCCTATTCTATGGTTGGTGGTCAAGATAAAAAAAAATTAGAGTTTTATTCAATTCATTCAAAAGAGACAAGTTATCCTAGCAATTGGCAGAAATATGCGGTGCTTAGATTTTAATAATAGAAGACAAACCCGTCATGTAGCTCATCTGGATTAGGATTCAAAATGGAAGCAATAACAAGTTCCCAAAGCCCCATATAGTAAAACAATCTACTTGGAAGGATGTGTCATATGTGACATGTCATGTTATCACAACAACGAGATATACATATCTCGCTGAAGTCAATTGTTATATTGCGGAGTAACAGCCATTCGTTATTTTCAGCAACAAATTGTGCAAATAATTTGCATGAGAGAAAGTAAACTGACCAGTCTCATTTAACTTGATAAGAAGCTGGTCCCTTGTTGGAAGAGCACACATGCCAGCAGATACAGCAGTTCTGACAGCCCATGTATGATAAGGTGCACAAACTTTTGCATACGCCATTGAAGCAGCTTCTTTTAGCGAGTCGTCACTATAGAGAGACTATAAGGATTAGAGAGCGTTAAAAGTGAAAGTAGATTGAAATTGATATATCATATATGCATCAGAATGAAACGAAAAACATCAATTTTGAGGGAATTGTAGGTAAATGAAAACAATATTCATTTAGGTGTATGCACAACTTGACTTAAAGAAGAGACATACTAGGTTGAAATGAAATTCTGAAACAAAGCCCTTATTAGGTCTAGACCCTGACGAACTCTGCGTAAATTGCGTGAAAGGCTTCCTGGTGTTCTTACTGTATCATTTCTAACATCATAATCAAGGATACTGTTCAAACTGCCAAATATTTCTGATGCTTCTGTAAGATCACGCACCTGAAAGCGAAGACATTATGGAATTTATTTTATTTGCTTAAAAAAAGGATAGGATGTTGTGGCACCCATAAAAGACAGATAGACCGACAGACCTTTGAAACATATTCAAGCTCAGCAAATTTAAAAGCGATCCCTAGAGACCCGAAGAGGACAGAAAGAAGGGAACAAGCATGACAAAAAGGCTTGAGCATAAGATCATGGTTTGATGAAAGCTCCTCAAATGCCTCAGCTATCGCAGACAAAGGTGTCCCTGTCCCTGCATCCTCAAATCCATCATCCTCATCCATTCTAATTTTCACTATAATTCTGATTTTTTTCTTTCCATACTTTTCTCAAATTACAATTCCACCACCATTTTTATTGCTTCTCCTAGCATTGCGCTAAGTCACACTAACTACGTTATTATATTATTCTAATCCACCTCCAATACTAATTACCTAATACCTAATTACCCCTTACAAATGTTATCACCTAATTTCTAGCTTATACCTACCGGTTACTAATATGTTACCACCTATTTTTCAGATTTTCTATTCTTTTCTTATTTTAATTTCTTAAAATGATAACCCTCACATTACCCTCAAAACAAGTACGAAGAGTAAGCCGCTACCGACTCTTCAATAATAAAAATAACCAACTAAGAGTCGGAGTCCAATACCACATAGAACAAGTTTACGGCGATAGAAAAGATAAAGAATGACTAGCTACAAATTTGAATCTAAACACACAATACACACAATTATCATATTAAGACTAATTTCGGTAACTAATCAAAATGTTGGTGCAATATACCACAGATACAATAAATTACAATTGAAATAAAATGAACAAAAATGTATACAAAAATCTTTAGGCTGAGGCATACATATTACGCTCTCTTTAAGGAGATTCAATCCCACTGTGACATAACCTACAACGATCCAACAGTATAACTCTTCACTTGTCCCCTCCATGATAGAACATCCCAACAACAGTGTATAACTCAAACAACTCCGGATTAGTTGAAGATTCCGAAGCTCCACAAAAGAACACTTCCTTCAACATATAATACTCTCTTTTTTATAGTGAATATAGTTGAAGACTTAGAATATTTTCTATGTCTCAACTCTCTCTTTCACTACACTAACCTCAATATAATACTACTCATCTTTTTCACTCTATATTTTCTTGTACTTATCTTGTTTCTTCTCCTATCTCAACACAAATGAAGACTACACTATTGATTTATAGGTGATGAATTCTTCCTTGCAATGAATAGGAGATAGTGGGTAGTAAATTTGCAAAATGAATGGTTCAAATGCTACTTAAGTTATAAGACATAAATATAGAATAATGAATGAAATGAAGAGTTGATGGTTATATAAGTTACAAAAACTAATGACCACTTTCTTCCACAATTGATGAGAGTAAAGAGGCACAAATGTAATGTCCATCAATAGACATAACATGATATATAATGTGACATGTAATATATATTTTTATTAATATTAAAATGTCACACCAACAATCCCCCAATCATTTTAATATTAAGATAAGAGAGTTTTTTCACAATACAGTTGAAGATAGACTATTATGAATAATGAAGGTGTGCTCTGCATTGAACGTTCACTTAGTAAAGCAATAACATTTACTACAGAGTCAGTAGTGGTCTTAGACTTGAACTAGGATTGCTTAAGGAAAATAAAGAATTACTGCTTACACACAATCAAGGTGTTAACACATGCTTTAATAGCCAGCACTTATGGCCTTGTGCTATCCCGGTCTCATGAATGTTTTTGAGAACAAGCCCATTCTCATGAAAAGCGACCTACTTCACACTCACATATGTGAAATCTGACAAGGGTGGTCCTATAATTTGACACCACACTCGTACAAGATACAAACTTTCATTAAGAGTTTAAGAGTCAACCTCCACAAATAATTCTAGGATAAATGCACTCACATAATAGGGATTGAATAAAATTAACAATAGTGCATCTCACAACAAGACATCATATGATTCGTTCTTCCCATTAAAGCTGGTTATAGGATCTCTAGTCCCCAGGTTGGGTTTTCTCATATATGACTCAGAATTTATGAGCTACAATTTTCATTCCCCTCGATGTGTTTCAGACAATTTATCTTGCTAAGGCCTTAGTTCATGAATCTGCAAGATTATCACAAGTTTTAACACAATCAACATTGATGGTATACTAACGATCAATATGATCTCACAATATTGTGTTTTTCTCATCATGAGTCTAAATTTGCCATTATAAAAACGATTGTATTCAACCACTATATTGGTACTTTCACATTTAATCAAAATTAGAAAAATTATTTTTCTCAAAATAAAGTGTTTCAATTCACTTTTTCACTTGTTGAAATTTAATTAATTAATTTTTTTTACATCAACCTTCATAATAGAGACAGATAAAAATAATTTTTTTTCTCATCCCACCAAATAACACAAAAAATTTTCTCATCTAGTTTGCTTGTACCTTCAAAGTACTTGTACTGCAAACACAACATTAAGTCAAATTGTTAGTCACATAGCTCATATTTTTATTATACTAGAAAACTCCATTTATTTTTATTTGTCACAACTATCTTACAAAATTGAATCAAAAGGAGTTGCAAGACTCACACAACCAATAAATTGCATTTCACAATTATTTCCATATTATGTGACTTGACAAATGAAAATTTCATCACATGTTTTATTGTACCATTTTCATTTCAAGAATGAAATTTATCTCAGCATAAATTTCATGTGAAATGACTACTCAAAATCGTTTTCATAATTTATTTAAAACTCTCATGTTAGAGCTAAAAAATATCACATTATAGCCAAATAATAAGATGTTATTTATTCGACAATTAATAAATATGCACTTGTAACACTCTTTTAGAGCATTTTTCAAAGATGCAAAAATCACAATTTCACAACGGTTTTTTTTTTCACATTTCATATACCCCCACTATTTCAAGAATTAAAACATCATTTTTTTAATGAAAAGTAGATTCACTTTATTCTTGAAAATACTAAGTAATTTTTTTTTATTTACCTTTTCTCCACTTTTGAGCAAGCAGAAATATACTTTACCGTACACCTCTTCTCTTCCATCTCTTGAAGAGAGCGACGTTTGAGCGGAATGATGTTGACATCTCTATCTTAATATCCGCATTTTCTCAAACTGGAACAAAACAAAAATCTCCTTAAAATTGTTGGTGAAATATACCACAAATACAATAAATTACAGTTAAAATAAAATAAATAAAAATGTATAAACAATTCTTTAAGCTGAGGCACAGATATCTAGAGCTCTTTAAGGAGATTAAAGCCCACTGCGGCATAACCTACACCGATCCAGGAGTATAACTCTTGACTTGTCCCCTCAAGGATACAACAGCTCAACAACATTGTATAACTCAAACAACTCAGGATTAGTTGAAGAATCCAAAGCTCCACAAAAGAACACCTTCCTTCAACATATCATACGCTCTTTTGTATAGTAAATATAGTTGAAGACTTAGAATATTTTCTATGCTCAACTCTCTCTTTCACTACACTAACCTCAATATAATACTACTCATCTTTTTCACTCTATATTTTCTTGTACTTATCTTTTTTCTACTCCTATCTCGACACAAATGAAGACTACACTATTTATAGGTGATAAATTCATCCTTGCAATGAATAGGAGATAGTGGGTACTAAATTTGCAAAATGAATGGCTCAAATGCTACATAAGTTATAAGACATAAATATAGAATAATAAATAAAATGAAGAGTTGATGGTTATATAAATTATAAAAACTAAAGACCACTTTCTTCCACAATTGATGAGAGTAAAGAGGCACAAATGTGATATCCATCAATAGACATAACATGATATATAATGTGACGTATAACATATATTTTTATTAATATTAAAATATTACACCAACACAAAAGATTTGGACAAAGTCAATATCAAAAAAGGGATAATTGGGATGACAGAAATTTGGAACTCAACACTCAATAAAGACAAAAATGAATATTAACCCTTTCTCCACTTCACAAATTCTCTTTTAAGCAACCCACAAAGATGGAAAGCTAGATTCAATCATGCATTCTCAAGTCATAGATTAAAAAATTAATATTATCTTAAAGCCTAGTCATGAAAAAATGGAATCACAAACAAAAACATTAAAATAAGTAATCAAGACCAAAATAATTTTCTATTTCTAGTCAAAAACCACAATCACAATTAATAATTACACTCACAATTCTAGAATTTAAACCAATGTAATAATAATGGAATAAGAGATTCTACCGATAAGAACACAATCTTCAAACCAAATTTAAAGTGTGAGCAACTTGCCTTCAAAGTCTCAACGAGAAATTGAAATATACATGTTTAACTCTACTCTAAGCTAAGAAGATAAAATTCAATACAAAATCTGATATTTTCTCAGGAAGAATAATGATTCTTTCCACCCCTTTGTGAGATTTTGGATCAAATGGTTGAGAAATTCCAAATTCTGTCTTTTCTAGGTAGGTGGACTTCGGAAATACGGCACGAAGTTCACGAAAAAGAATGTGGCAAAAGCGAGCATCCATTCTCGAAAAAGAGCATGATGTGTTCACTAAAGGGACCCCAACCTTCTTGAACTTCTTCCTAAAAGCGAACATCAGCTGGTTGCTTAAGCGACCAGTTGACATTGTTGACTTGTTCATGAAAGCGAACTCTCGTTCTCAGTTGCGGCATCTAAGTATCACTTTCTAGAAGGTTCAACTCATTTTCCAGTTTTGTCCATTATTCACCTTCCCAACAATCAACACCTTAAATGAACACAATTAAATGACTGGTTAGCCACTTTTTCTACTTATATGTCACAAAATCATAAGAAAAAAATCCTTCAATGAGTGAAAATTAACAACTCATCAACACCCAAACATAAAATTATTGTTCGTCCCCATGTAATGCACAAAAGAGGAACTAAATTTTGACACAACATTCTATTATTTCAAGTAAAGATATCGTCATGACTTTGGTCTATACTAATAATTAGTAAGCAAGCAAACAATATTCAGTTCAATAAGCCTTCAAGTTCTAGTAAAATTTCAAAACTCAATATATTTTCATGAATGATGAAGTGATAAAAATAATTCAAACTACTGATAAATGTAAGTCTTCTCCAATTTTTCGAGCTGATCTTTCTACTTCCTTTGATCTGTTAAGTAGGCATGGAACTCAATTTGAAGTGCATACGACACCGGCCGAGAAGATGACTCACCCAATCCTTGAGTAAGCTTTTTCACAATTTCCTTCCCAATCTTCAACTCACTACCCATCTATTCAAGTGTCCCCAAAATCAGATGTAAACGAGAGTCCTCCTCTACATGCACTGAGTTCACCAAATAAATTTTCCTGTTCTTTATCTTCATCCCCGCGCCCTCACCACGTATTTTTTGAGGAAAAAATAGATTTTTGGTTTACACCTAAGTATTGATTGGGAGCACTTCCACTTCGGCATATTTATATATCTTAGTGATCAAAGATGGGAAAAAAGGGAGAGGCTATAATGAAAATTGAACTCTTGAAACTCATTCACGATTAGGTGGCCCATATTCAATGGGATATAAACAAGTACAAAGGCGACCATAAGTTCATGTAACACTACAAATTTTCTAATGTTTCAACTTCTGTAGATGCGACTGCATAAGATAGACATCCATATTCTTGCATCAGCCGTCAGATTGGAGAATAGAATCTCGGCCTTTATGACAGACCATGGGACATTTTTTTCCGAGCATATTTTTTATTCTAGCCAAGAGCCAGGCTCAAAAGACCTGTCCTTAAAGGCCTCAGTGTCATAGTCTAGCAGCCCTTATAGTACATTGATTTCTTTCGTCCCATAGTCAACAACCTTGCCTCAAATAGTAATAAACCTTGTCGATATGTTACTTTCCATGAGTTCAGCGTAGAACTCCTTCACCCATTATGCATTTACCTTGAAAGTTTCAACTACAAATCATAGAAAATTACAGTTTTCCAACAATTGGTAGATGTTAAGAAGCATTTAATCAACTGTGTCAAGTGCTATGCATCTCTCGTGAGCAACTTCATATGATCATATCAAAATAGTAATTCTCCTAAGATTGAATAGAGACAAAGAGACGTTGGTCATATTCAACCATAAATTCAAAATCACATTCTTCTGCCATTCTTCTTTTAATAGTGATATGAAAATCACAGTATCTTAAGAGTGTAACAAACGTGTCTTAAAAAATGCTATTTCTTGGTATATTTAAAAGAAAAGAGTTAGGAATCAATCTAGGGACTATAACAAGCCTGCTGATAAAAGTATTACTGATAGGAAATAGCCTCTAATCTAGCAAATGTGAGGCCATGTTCGCTTAAGCGATCATCGCAAAAGCGACTAGAAGTCTGCTTATGCAAAAATCACATAAAAAAAGAGGAATCTCTTAAGAGGACATCACATTTATGATCAGTCGCCATTTGAACATGAACAACCAAATTTCAATGATAGTCGAGGCTAACGAGGACTTGATAGTAGAGCAAGAGAAGGAAGAGGAGGAGACTATATATGGAAACTTGTTAAACCTGATGGAGACTATAATTGCAGCAGGTGACCCAGAAACTGACGGATGAGACATCCCCTGCAAACACTATAAAATCTGAGTCTCGGTTTCGATCTATACTGATTACTTGAATAGTGCTAGCAATCGAACAAACATGAAGGTACGACTACGATGAGACCAAATGAAGTATGATAGACAATATGTGAACACTTTACATCTCGATGCGGCTAGCCATGTATCAAACTAATTCTCTAGTTATGACTGTTGCACACTAGAGAAATTGTGGAGTCTTTTTTAACATAAGTATCAATGCTTTTGTTTCATAAGCTTACCTTTATCCATGTGTGACAACACCTAGAATTTTCCCAGTTATTCCACTCAACTAAGTAAGGCTTTCTCTTGATATGATCTTAGGTAATTTTATAGAGTGTAAGCCAATTTGACATATACCTCTTTTGTGACCTCCCTTGTGAGTGTGTAGACCCTTTCGATCCATCTCTCGTAATCATCATGAATGATTGGTTTGATATAAACAGACAACTTAGGCTAAGATGGGGGTGTGGTGAAAAGAAAAGGAAAAAGTAAAAGAAGTGCAAGGAATGTATTCCTTAACCCATGGTGTGGCAAAGATGGAAACCCTCCATATAAAAAAAGATAGAATAATAAAAATATAAGAAAAATAAAAGAAATGAAAAGAAAGATGTGGAATAAAGTACAAAAGAAATAGTGTTTCGCAGCAATCCATGGAAGTGAATAATAGGATGACTTATGAGCACTAACGAAGATGAGGAAGGAAGAAGAAAGGAAGTGTTGTGAGAATCACAATTCAGGAGGATCATTAGTCAATGAGCCTAAATGACCATACCTTGTCACTCTCCGCCATTACAAGCCTTATAAAGACCTTTTTGATCTTGCAAAGCTGAAACAAATATAGATGGAAAATAAGGGCAACCTACGGGTGAAAGCTTGCATTGTTTTCCAGTTTTTTAGAGTGAGTGTTGTATCTAATTCCTTAACAATTAATAGATTATATCGTTATGCGTAAACATGAAATAATCATTTGTATGAGGGAATTCAAATGTACTTGGTGAGCTTGAACTTACATTTGAATCAAGTAATGTGAGCCTAAGAATCTTTGGTAGTTGTGAGTTACAACTTGAATATTTGAGTACACAATTGATACTTGCATAGGTAATTTGTATTGTTTTATACATTCATGATTGCTTCTTGTGTATGCACTGTTTTGGACATCCTTGTTGAATTGCTAAACTTGAGTTTTACTTGAGGACAAGCAAATGTTTAAGGTGGAGGTGTTGATTAGTGCACTAATTGGACTCATTTAGGGTTATATTTTAGTTGAAATAGCATCCTCATATGCTTATTTTATCTTAATATTTGGTAAAACTCTTAAGTTTTAGGTATTTGAGGTTTGAAGGAGAGCATGGACAATATGTCGCAAAACGGGACAAAAGGGATAAAAAGAACGACGAAATGGAAGGCTAAGGATCGCCAAGTCCACTTTGCGGATCGCCAAAGATTCCTACTCCTCCTTTTTTTCCATTGTGTTGGGCCTTGAAGGAAAGGATAAAATCGGCTTTAGAACAAAGTAGTCGACGCGACACCGAGTATCTTTGCAAAGCAGTACTATATTGCGCAATGTACCAAAGCACGGCGATGCTGAAGGTCGTACTAGAAGGTGGTGAACTATACCAATGGGCGAATCACCGAGTCTGTCAGCGACTCCGACTAATGGTGCTGAACAGTCCCTTGCAACATACATCTAAAAGATGTAAATGCTAGTAAAGTTGTAGTTTTTTAGAGAGTGGAACATTATTCAGATTTTCTGTCTAGAATATTAGTTGTTCATATTTTACTCTAAGTTTGACAGGATTTTGAAGACTTGAATAATAATAGGGTTTCATCTCTTTCAATTTGAAAGTGGATCTTCTTGATTCTTCTTGCTTTGCCTAAATCAAGACTTATTTTATCATACCCATTTAATTTCAACATCATTGGATGTATAATTTCTATTTCTTGATGTGTTGTTAAAAAACCCCATTCTTGTGGTGTGATTTAGAAAATATGGGTTAAGATTGTTGTTGGGTATTTCTGGATATTAGATTAATTGTAGTTTAATGGTAATTTCTTCTAGTAGTTATAGATGAATATAACAAATTCGTAGTTTCAAATACAAGTTTATTTGTGTGTCTCAGCTTGCTCGAAAGAGAAGTTGCGAAACAAACACTATTAGATTTGATGGACTAAGGATTGGGTCAACATGAGGCTTAACTTTAGAGAGTGAGACCTAGTCCCATATCCTAATAGTCAACTCGAGAGAGTGAGTGGGGTAAGGCGTAGCGTGGTCTTCATGCGAAAAGTGGGTGTTTGAGTGAAACCCATTTGAAACGGGATAAGTTGATCGAGAAAGAAGTATTTCCACGTAAAGTTCAGCCTAGTAACTATTATTCTATAAATCTTCTATCGAGAGCATGCACCCAACAATTAATCTACATTAATCTGTATTGCGGTCACATCCCAAGAATTCCCCCTCTAAATGCTTAGGTTTCTTGTTATTTTCCCCTATTTTTATTACTTGTGACAAACTCCCCTTTCATATTTGACAATTTTGTGTCACACATTAAATTTATTATGTTGTTAATCATTAATTTATTTAGCTACGACTAATTAGAATGAAATTTTAACTATGTACTAGTTTTCACGACCATTCCTTTGGGACACGATTGCACAATCGTAAGCACATGTACTTGAAGTAGTGTCGTTGATCACGATAAGTATCACTTAGATTCGATTGTTGCTATTGGTCCCTTCCTTGATAAGCTTGACTGAAGTTAATGGTTCCTTATCTATGAGAAGTAAGCTAAAGACTAGATCCAAAGATTGTAAGTACGACTATGATTACCTAAAATGTTACTTAGTGATGGTAGGATTATGGGGTCTGATCCATGCATTGCACAAGTATGCCTAGAGGTTACTTGAGAAGTAGTTATCTTATATTATGAAGATATGTGGATTTTCTATGCTTATGAACATGATGTATCTCTTATGTTATGAATCATTTCTTATGTTGACTAATGCTTATATTATGTCTATGATGAAGATCATGCTTCCTATTATGTTGTAGGATCTTATGGTATTATTCTAGTAATCATATTTTGTACTTTTATACTAATGCATACGCTTGCCTACATTCTCATCAAATGTAGGGTCCATCAATTCTGAGTTCCTTCTCCCAGATACGTTTCTAGTAGAGCAAGGACTTCAAGACTTGGTGTAACACCCGGGAGTACCCCCTAGGCGTCACAAGGCATACTTGACCTCGGAGAGGTATTATACAAGCCCCTTAGCTTCATATAAATATAGAGGGAATTTCAAACTTTTCTTTGAACATAGTACTGAAATCATTTAATAGAGGCGGAAGTCTTTCTAACATGTTTCCCAAAAACCATCTACGAATACATGAGTAATCAAGTCTTGAGATGCAGCCCATAAAAGTCTAAAACATAATGAAAAGACATAAAGGGAACATAGGGGTTTTGCCTCGAAAGCGACGAGGACTAACCAAATCTTCACTTCTTGAAAGCCTTGGAAACTCTACCCTTCAAAGCAACTAAATCTTCTCAAAACCCTACATTGAATTAGAATGTAGCCAATATGCATTATTGCAAAAGTACTAAGTATTAAGTCTAACGTACAAACATATGATATCTTAAAATAGTTAGTCAACATACTACATAATCATAAGATATAATAACATAATCATAACATAAGCCACATACCATTACAAGTCTACATAAATCATACGTAGATTCATACTTCAACTATTAGTCCTTCATACTATAGTGAACTACTTCCCAGGCCACCTCAAAGTATACATATGCAAGGTCAAGGTAGCATCCATTTCTACTACCTAAGCCAAGTACCTCTCCTTGGTCATCCTTGTTCATAGCCCACTCTCATACTTAAGACGTAGGTTTCCATGACATAAGAGAACAATAACTCTACATCACCTCAAGGCACACTTGTGCAATGCATATGGGACATCCCATTCTACCTCACACACTAAGAATATCTTGAAGTCACCATATTAATGTGTTACCCCATTCTAAGTGTCACTATTGACCAACTTGATATTGATAAGGAAAGATCATATAATATCATCCAAGATATCAAAGGAAGGATACAAGAGTAACAACATAGCCACCATGCAAGAATACATGTAGATGCAAGCTATACACAGTTGAGCCTAAATCCTCAATCCTACGCTATCCTTAAGTGAGTCAGATGTCTTAATCCTAAGCTACCATGAAATGGTTTTGGCCTATCCAAGTCAATCTGTCATGAAGGCATTCTACTCATTATACTTCAAGCTAATCCAAGGAGAGTATCGACCCTCCAACTTAGGATTCCATGCCTAGACTAATAAAATCTACCATGGAAAGCATTCTAACAATGAAAGATCAATCTAACCATGGGAGATCTCAGCTCCTCCAACCCATGCTACCTTGAGATTCACCATCCCAAGCTACCATGAGATCTACCATCTCAAGCTATTCATACTTTAACTATTCATGATGTAGTCACAAGATTCAACCTCAAGCTATTCTATCTTGGTCTTATCTTACCATGTCAATTATACTAGAAGTGGTCATATTAACCAACTTCAAGCTATTCTAACCTAACATGCTTTGATTTATTTTAGGTTCTTAGGTTAACCTAGAATCCTTCTATGTGAGAGAACTTGTTTCTCCTAACCTTTTCATGTATAAGAGTATAAGAGAAAGAGAATATTCAATCGGGATCTCCCATTATTGACTTTACCCTCAAAGCCATGACAATAATGGCTCCAATCCCTATATTCAACCTTACTTCAGTATCCTTATCATACTAGTATAGATTTCAAGAAACATAAGCCATGAACCTTAATCATAAGTCAATTCTCAGCTTACTTCATCATGAAGTTCCAATTCTTATAAATTCAATTCATTTTTCGTCATACATGCATGCATCTAAATTAATTTATAATTTCATAATTCTATTCTTGCTTAGGTCCTATCCATATTAACAATTCAAGAGAATCTAACAAGATTCATCAATTTCTCATTGAAAGCCTAAACTTACATAATCTAGAAATTTGGTGTTAAACATGAATTCATATAAATTTTTCATAACACAATTAACAAACATCAAATTAAATATATATGGTAAGAATCTAACCTTTTGGAACAATACAAACCTAATTCCCATGCATTGGAATCAACCCTACTTTCATTGGGGTTCTTCTTCACAAAATGGGAAGATATAGGGGACTCTATGGGTGGAAGAGCCTATAGATGAATAGATTTACATACCTAAATTATCTTCTTAGTAAAATCCTTAAGTGAATTCCCCTTTGATCTTGACTCTAGCTTCAACCTTAAGCTTCTGATTCAATAGAGATTTTGAGAGAATTTGGAAGAGATGAGGGTTTTGGTATTTTGATTTCTAATTGGGTATTTTGTGTTTGTCATTGGGGAAAGGGTTTACAATAACTTAAAACTTGTGTCTAACTAATCCTCAAAGTACTCAAAACACCCCTACACTTTTCTACTTCAAACTAAGGGTCCAACTTGACTTAAAAACGACGCGACCAAATCTTGGACATGGCTGCGCGTCGCGGAGGCACTTCCAACTCTTGGTTATGGAATTTAATTTGAGGCAGAAGACTCTCTATCAACCTGAATTTCTGGCCAACTTTTCCCCTATGATTATTGAAGGCGCGATGCGCCAGCAACTCGTAAAACAAGCTGCCCCAAAACCTTGTTTGGCCAACGGTTTGGTCCTCCTTGGGGACCTTTAGGATGGTTCTTGAGCAGTAATATTCAAATTTTTTTAGACTTTACATGTCATTATATGTGTATAGACCCTTGATACTCAATTACCTTCAAACCATACTCCAAAACTCAACCACAAGACCCTATATCACACTAGTTACACTAGGCTAGTTTCCGAACGTATTGGTCATCCTTTGACGTTTCACTTCTAAATTACCAAACCTACGTAATTGCATTTTATTAGGTCTAGAAACATCATTTTCACCCTTTTTAAGTTATTAAACCTAATTTAGGGCTCTATCTTAGGTCATACGATTTCCGGCGTGTTCCACTTGGTGAGTCCTCATAGCATCAAAGATTTCTTCACCTTTCTCTTTTTTGTATTTCTTTTATGCTATAGAAATATTTGATGGAATTTTCCCCTAAATATTTCATGTATTAGATTGTTTGTGTCAAGTTTTATAAGATTTTTTCTTTTATTTTATTAAAGACTTTGATTGTATGTTAAATGTTTTAATAGTTCTGCACTTTTTTATTATCTTATGTTATGATATGCTAAGTGGCTTACATGGAGTCTTTAGGTGTTCTATGTGACATTTTACATCTATGGTTTACCATTTGGTCGTGACAATAACTTATATTGTTATTCTTTGAACACTATGAGATACTTCCTTAAAATGTCTTGGTTCATCTTTACTTTGAACACTTCGTGATACTTCTTCAAACTTGTCTGAGTTTATATTTGGTATTGTTGTCATTGGATATATCCTTAAGAGATCTGAGATCATGTGAGCTATCGCATGATCCCCTCGGATGTTACACAAAAAGTCAAGGATTTGTCTACTTTCCTATGGCAGAACTAGTTTGTTAGATTATTTAGACATACTAGAATCCTATTATTTTCCAAGTGAAGGATCCCATCTCATGGGACATACTTTGGGATACCCAGACGCTACTAGGTGACAGTTCCTTTATTGGAAGTGAGACTCAACTACGTGTGGACGTCCATCTAATTTCAATATCAACTCGGTGCTAGGAATAAATCCCACAAGATAGATTATTAAGTCTTTCTTTAATTCATATCTCATGGAGAGATGTCCTTGACATTCAAACCATCTTAATTCTTTAAATTAACTTTTTAGACCATGTGTGAGCAACTATTACCATCCATGATCACTTCTACTCATAGATTAAATAATGTGAGAAAAGCTTTACAACCCTATAACCTTCATTATATGAGAAAACCTTTCATATTATTTTTATTATTATACCGTGAGAATAATCTTTCAATCAACCCACAACAACCACCTAATCATCAACACTTTACACATAAAGAATCATTAAATTATTCCTAAGGACTTCATAAACATGCATAATATCATAATTTGTCCTTTCAAGGATCAAGATCATATCGATCAACACATTTAGAATTAACAACATTAGGCATGTAATTATTTATAATCATAATTTATGTAGCCCAATTACTTCAAGCATAATTTCATAACATTTTTCTTTCACCCACAAACCCACATCACCAGATCATAATTGGGAAAAACGGGGATTTCATTGGTTGTAGGATTCATCATAAAAACCATAATAAATCAATAAATAAATCATTATATTAATCAATTTAATCATAACACGGTAAACCCACCCAGGGGCGTGGGTATTTCAGATGGTCAAGGTGTTGGTAGTTTTCTCTTGGCCCTCTTCAAGGGCCCATGGTTGGTTCTTAAGGAGTAATACCATGACGTTATAGCACAAACATTTTTATTTTAAGTATGAGGATTTATATTTAGCACTAAGCTCTGGTTTAGCCTACTAGTTTACGAGGTGTTATGACTATCTATATCCTACTACAACACCCTTTCAATCTCTAATTAAAGTCCTTGCAACTAGTATAAGATATGTCGAAGACCTTCCCGATGCTCGTTATGAGACGATTCTTTTTACCACATATCCTAGTGGGTGGTTCATCTGCATGATACTGTAGATATATGAGAATCGGATATTCGTTGATGAACATACAAAGTTTTCCAACACTATCACTAAGAAAAGATAAAATACTTATTCCATCCTCCATATGATTCCACATTTTAAGGAGTTGTTCACCCGACATATGTATGAGTCGACAGTGAGAATCCTAGGAAAGTAAAACTCAGACATAGTTAGGGAATTCTATGCTTCGTGTGCAGCGATAGTGGAAATCACTATACTACCTGATAGGTCCACAAATTAGACCCATTTAGGCTATATTTTAGTAGAACTCGTTTGGTGTAATGCTTGTTTAATCTCAATATTAATGAAAACTCTTAAGTTCAAGGTATTTGAATATTAAAGGAATGCACAAATACAATGTTGCAAAAGGGACAAAAAGGTTGGAAAAAACAATGAAATGGAAACCTAAGGATCACCGAATCCAGTCGGTGAATTGCGAAAGAGGCCTACTTTGCCTATTGTTCCAATGTGCTGAGCCTTAAAGAAAAGGATCAAAACAACGAAATAGAGGAGAACTTAGCGCGTCGCCAACTACCTTCTGGAAATAGTATCTCATCGTCCAATCAACGAAAGCATGACAATGTTTAAGGCTATACCATAAGGCGGTGGATTACGTCTATGGGTGAATTGCTTAGTCAATCGACAATTTCGACTAATGTATCGAATGAAGTGCTGAAGCACATATATGAAAAACAATGAAATAGTAGTAGAGTTGTAGTTCTTAGGATCAGGTTTTAGAGTACCGAAATAGGTTTGGTAATGGGTCTCGTTGATTCTTCTTTCATTTATCAAATCAAGACTTTATTTGTCATACCTATTTCATTTCATCATCATTGAATGTATAATTTCTATTACTTGATGTCTGTCTAAAAACCCCATTCTTGGGGTGTGATATAGCAAATATGAGTTAATATTGTTGTTGGGTCTTACTTGTTGGTAGATTAAATATAGTTTAATGGTGATTACGTCTAGTGTTTGTGATTTAATCTAATGGATTTATAGTTGAATATACAATATCACCCACATTTTTTCAGCTCTCTCTCGAGAGAAATCGTTAAACCAAGACTTATAGATTGATGTCCTAAGGAGTGGGTCGACATGAGGATTAGCCCAAGAGGGTGAGACCTAGTCCCATATCATGACACTCAGCTTAAGAGAGTGGGTGGGGGTAAGGCGTAGGTTGGTCTTCATGCGAAAATTTGGTGTCTGAGAGGAACCCATTTGAAATTGGTTAAGTTGCTCGAGAGAGAACGTATTTACATATAAAGCTTAGCCTAGTCAATATTATTCTATAAATATTCTACTCAAAGGATTTACCCAATAATCTATGTTAGTCTGTATCGCGGTCACATCCCAAAAATTGCCCCTCTCATTTCTTAGACTTCTTGGTAATATTTCACTATTTTTACTACATGTGAAAACCACCCTAGATATTTGACACCTTTGTGTGACATGCTTAATCTGAAATGTTTTTACTCGTCAATTTCTTCAGCTATGACAAATTATAACAAAATTTTAATTACCTACACATTTTCATTATTGCTCCCTTGGTACATGACCCCTACCCTCGGTTGGGTTACTATATTATCAATGATCGTAGACATTTTAAATAGAAGTAGTGTCGTTTGTCTTGATAAGCATCAAAAGTGCGCCGCTTCCGAGGAGTGGTGTTACGTGAAATATAATAAATAGAGTTTTTATACTTATTAGTTGTAGTTTAAAAACTTTAATTTTATTTTTTTTGTTTTAGTTGAGCAATTTAGGCAAACATGGTTGAGCAAAGTAGTGGCATATGATTGAACCAGCCCAACAAGTTGATGGAGACTTCTAGCAGAGCACACTTATAACTTAGGTGAACGAACTAACCACTAAGATGGCTGAGGTGGAAGTCCAATGCAACAATAAGGAGAGATCACCGTCTCAAGAGCGGAGGAAGTCTAGAGATAGAGAGAAAAACTGTGTCGAGGGCACAATTCAAGTCATTCTCAAAAACATCACCGATCAAGATCGAGTGTTTGAAGAAATAAGAGAGAATATTGAAGTGTTGAATGAAATTATTGGATATAACTCTACATCAATCCAGCAAATCAAACCACTCATGGATTTTACAGTGCCTCATCTACACCATAATGACATATTGGGGTTTCCTACTGACACTGGGTCTAACTCAAATAATGGAGAATGAGACAAGACTTGTGTCGTGCTACGAAGTTAAATAAGGCGCTTCTTAGGAGGCTAATTAAGGTATTAAATTTTTAGTATTTTACTTGTAACAACCTTAAAAATGGATATGCTAAGTAATGTTTAATATGTCTAGAATGCCTACGATTATACCGGGTTCACACAGATTGATACGCGTAGAACCAGACATCTGAACCTCTTCAATACTCAATCCAACTAACTTGGTGATTTATTTGATCTAGGAAAGGTTGGGTACATCCATGTAGGGCACCCAAATATGAAGATATACCCGGATGAGTCTTTACCGGACTTAAAAAAGGAAAATCTTAATTTTTGAGGGTCTAGGGGTAAATGGTCTTTTCCAGGCTAGGTGTGGTGTTGTAATTACCCTAAATATTTAATAAATAAATTATTTAATATAGTGGAGGGTCATTTTGGGGAGAAATGGCCAAAATTGGCGTTTGAGCAAAATCTTGCTCCACCTATGTTCAAATATAGGTGGAAGCTGCAACTATTTAATTGATTTATTGTATTTAGTGAAATTAAAAAATTGAATTAATGTTTAAGTTGCTGATTTAATCAAAGGGAAATCTGATTTTTAATAAATAATAATAATATTAATGAATAATGAGAAGTCCTAGTTTGACTTAGTCTCCACCTAACTCTCCTAATCCCAATCAACTCAAACTCACGTTTGTCTCTACTCTTATCTCACTTTAACGTCTGATTTTTTTCTAAAAGAACAGAAAAACAAAATATAAAGTTCATCAAGAACTTAAACGCTAAAAAAAAATCAAAAGATAATTTAGTCTAAAAACGTAAAGCAAAACAAAGTTCTTGACGGGATTGTGTTTGAAGTTTCGGTGGTGAGGCTTGGTTTTGTGGTAAATTAGTAGCATTTAAACAAGTTTTTAATGACATTAAGGTATGAGTTTTCTTCTCTCTTGGTCCCTTTCCTAGGAGACCCCTCAGTTCAGTATAAATTCCAATCGAGAAATTAAGGTTGTCCCCATTGCATGCCCCTGTCATTGGATCCTTTGAATGATTTAAAGTATTCATTGGTAGGACTTCTGGTAGATGATTTTAGGGATGGTTGTGAATACTTGTTTGAATGTGTATTTGGAAATTATGTGAGAAATGAAAGATGTGTTCCGAAAAAGTGAATTACATTAACTTGCGTGTGCATGTGTGTGCCGTGAATTAGCCATGGTTTGAAGGCTAGATTTTTACATGTTAAAATGTTCTATTTTACGCATGTGAATATGTTAAAAACGTGATGTTCATATGAGTTCAAAGTTGATGAATTGAATGATAATTCTTGATTGAAAGTAACCTTGAAAATGCACCAAAAGATCTCCCTAAAAACTACTCGAAATGTCTTGATGTTTAACGTGAAAGAGGGTGAGAAATTTTTGCGCAAAAAGGTGTTAAATTCTCAAAAATAACCATGAAAACTCACCTAAAGATGCAGTAGATGTTACACGAAAAATTTATCTAAATCTAACATCTAAAAGTTGAGAAAATGGAATGCAAAGAGGGTGAACAAATTTCCAGCATTCTGGAAATTTGTTTTTGGGCAGCTTACTTTAAACAATTCACATTCAAAAATATTTTTTTAATGCTTGAGGTCAGTAGGGATTGAACCCAAGACCTCACCATATACATGTCATAAAAAATTAAATATTAAAATGTTGTAAGGGGTATTCCAAATGGGATAAAGCTCAAGTGAAAAGTTAGGGGGAAAATAAAGGAAAATGAAGTTAGACGTGTGGGGTTCGAACACACAACCTCTTGGACGGATGAAGGAGAGAGGAGAAGAATGATACAAAGAAATAATAAAAAAAGAGGTATGTGGGATTCGAACCCACAACCTCTTGACAGAATGAGAAGGTAAGGATAAAATGTAAATTAAAATAAGGTGAGGCTGTGGGGATTCGAACCCACAACCTCTTGAATGGATGAGAGAGTTATGAGAAAAATAAAGGAGAATAAAATATGGAGAGTGGGGATTAAACCCACAACCTCTTGAATGGATGAGAGAGTTAGAATAAAAATAAAGGAGAAAATAAAATGTGGAGAGTGGGGATTAAACCCATAACCTCTTGAATGGATGAGAGAGTTAGGAGAAAAAATAAAGGATAAAGTAAAATGTGGAGAGTGGGGATTGAACCCACAACCTCTTGAATGGATGAGAGAGTTAAGAGAAAAATAAAGGAGAAAATAAATCTGGAGAGTGGGGATTGAACCCACAACCTCTTGCGTAAGTAAGAAAATTTTGAGATAAATTAAAAGAAAAATAATGAGCTTGTGGAGGACTGGACCCACAACCTCCTTACCTTAAAACAAAAAAGGAGAGGAGAACAAGAAAGAAATATTATGGGGTTAATGGGAATCGAACTAGGGTCTCTCAAATCTTAAAAATGCAATTATCAAGTTTAAAATACGATTAAGTGTTGTTCAAGGGATTCGAAAGCGGGTTCCCTTGCCCAATTTCGTATTGACACATAAGTCATACATAACAAATTTTAAATGAATGCTGCCTGTAAAGATTAAAATCAATACCTTGGCGTATCTACAAGATGCATAAGTCTTTTACCACATAATCTTGGGTAAACATGAATCACTTAGACAAACTATGAATGAAGCCTCATGGCTTGTATGTGTGGACTCATAAGTCTAGCATACGTTTAAAAGTAAGTGAGCCTAAGATTTATGTGATAAAATTATGTAACCCTAGAAGGGTTAAGTAAGAGTGTGAAACACACTAAATGGACAAGTGCATTGACATATGATGAAATGAATATTCACGTGAAGTGGTGAGTAATTATGAAAAGAAAATGAGTTAAAATTAATGAATGAGGTGACAATATGATAAGAGGCTAATGGGAAACATGATAGCAATCTCAAATGAGCCTAAGTAAATGTTACCAAAACATACTCACCTATGAGAGCGTAAAGCTAATGAAGAGACCAGTCTCTATGAACACTCTAATGAAAATATTGAAGTTAATGCATACTTAATACTAATGATGAGATGAGAAATCATCTAATCAGCTATGATATCCTCGTGCTAGAAGCCAGCTTCTATGATGTATAAGTTCAATGTAATGGAACTTTATACTGAGCCCCGATAGTCTAGCTATGAGCGGTGATGCCTTCCTTCGGGAAGGGCGGAGGTTCACGTAACTCTTATGAGATGAGACTGTCCGGCATTCCAGGTATTGGTCTCTTTATATTTCCTAGTCTTTTAAACTATACTGCTAATATAGCGATCTAGTAGGGTTTGGCTTCTTATATACGCTAGCCTGTTCGGGTCACTTTGACCGGTGGTTCTACCTTTTTTTTGTGTGGGGTTAAACACTAGATTTCATGATGCTCATATGATCTATGTTGGTTAAGGTTAAAATTCCCAAATGAATGAATCAGGCCAGCCTCAACGAATGCACATAATGAAATGAACGATACCAAAGGTTTTAGGATAGGATAATCCAGAGGTGACCTATTTTTAAGTAATAATACTAGGTTATTCTTGGTCATTGCACAACGAACCCGATGAGATTCTTAAAATACATCCTAGGTATGACTGGTTGCTGCACTAGTATATGAAAGAATGAAAATGAAGTACGTATGAATGAATGAAGTTTACTCTGTGTTTGTTAAAGAATACATCCTAGTTGAGGTCCCATATGTTGATCCCTCATTTTTGGAAGTCCTAATGTCAAGTACATGATTCAAAGGTATCATGGCATATTAAAGAATGATAGGAACTACGTGATATGATATGTGCAATATGTTATGTGCTGCTTGTAACATGATAAGTATGATGATGCATGTTACTCTCATGGCATGACTTTCCTAATCCAAATTTAGCAAGTCCACTTACTTTCCTAATCCAAATCTATCATGTCAAGTGACTTTCCTAATCCAAATTTTGCAAGTCCACTGGCTTTCCTAATCCAAATTTGGCAAGTCCACTGACTTGACTTTCCATAATTCATATCGTTAGGAGAGAGATCTTCTTAATCATGCATGTCCGTTGTGTGTTCTTGCATATACCCATACTTAGTACAAGTGTGTACTAATATCATACAACTCTATACTTTTAGGTGCAGGCACATGCAGACGATAGAGCTTATGATACGACGATGCAGCTATCCGGATTTGGAATATTCATCCGAACTTGGTAGGCCCTCATGCTTTCAAGGACGCTTTCCCATTATATTCTAGTTTAGATATAGGTTTGTGTTAGTGGAGTATGTTCCACTGGTGTTTCATTTCTCGTTTCATTTCAGACTTTGTATTGGTGTGGTTTTGGCAAGGATACGTTTAATGAAATTATGAACTGCTTCTTTTATTTAATTATTTTTATATTAGATGGTTGATTTGTGAACGCCTATGATGTTAAGTATAATATGTTTCACATGAAATAAGAAAACAAAAGTTCAAATTTTCTGCTAAAATTAACGTAGATGAACTAATGATGACGTATGTAGGTTTGTCTGCGACCACTGAGAGATCAACAACGCCGGTCTTTTCTAGGGTCTAGATTCCATTCATGACATTACTCTTATAAATAATGGTGTGTTGATGCTTCACATTATAAATTGAAGAAATTGTAAAATGTTGAAGATTGGCGAATAGAAGTTCCATTCCGCGAACCGCCACATACATCCGCGATCCTGACTGAATCCACCGCTTGACTCAATGCAAGTGCAATACAGAGCCTGTAAAACATGGCGAACATGATAAGAAGTTCGGCGAATCGCAACCATTTCGAAAATCTCGACTAAGACCTCTGACTTAATACGCACGAAACTGAAGATTTTGTTGAAAAAGGGGATAAGTGATTACTCGACACATCATGCAAGTTCTCATCCCCAAAGTACATCATGCTCATTGAAACATTACTAAGCACATCATGAAAGTTCTCATGAAAGCAAATTAATGCAACATTTTCGAAAAGGCACAGTTAAGCAAATTTCTCATAAAAGTTCAACATGCAATTTTGTTAACAACTTAGGCATGCTCAACAGATCAACCTCATGAAGCAAATAGACAATCTACCCTAAAGCACATGAACATGAGTATACACCATGCATGAAAACTCATTTTATCATTTAATAAAAATTCAACCAAAACATGCATATTATAATGAGAAAATTTGGAAATTCGTTTTTGACAAAAAACTCCAACATCAAACCAAATTATATGGAACTCTTAGTTTTAGGCTTGAATAAACACAGAGAGGATAAGGATATCTCATGCCCAACTACAATACTATTAACCATACTGCCTCACTTAGAAGAAACCCATCTAAGGTCAACATAAATACACTAAAAGGATCTCCCTCAAGGCAAAATCACCTTAGTAACACCATTCCCACCATCCTCTTCAATATACTAACCCTCTTAAACAACAACATCCCTCTTACTAGGACAAACATACCTTACTCTTTCAACATCACCTCCTTCCTTTCTAAGGTCGGATCTAAACAACTCCAAACCATCCCAACTATCACTATTCCACCTTTTTAACACTATACATCACTATTTCTTTCAACAATACTACACTTCATAAGGTAACTCAACCAACCTAAGATGATCAACGCAAACTTCTATATTGTCATCTAACAAGTCACAAACCATTTGTCTTTCTCTCCCTCAACCCAAAATCCTCAAAGGCCACACTTAAGGACCATCATAGAAGGAAAAAGGGAAGTACACCATAAAACAAAGCTCTTAGGCACGATTAGAAAAATGAAGAAGTGAAACTTTCCTAGAACACGATAGCCTCCTTTTCATAATGTGGTGCACTTCACATTATGAACAAGACTGTACTAGATGTCGTTTATGAGACAATATAAGAAACTCCAAAACCTTATGCTTTTTCTCGATCGAGAGCACCCACTAGACATAACCGGTGAATGAGACTTCAAGAAGTCTCACACAAGGCTCTCGTATTAATCATTGCATAATATACTCCAAAAATAAGTAAGAATTTAAAACTTTCATCACACATGAAGAATACTTTCATTAATAGGCATGTGGAAGACATTCTTTAAAAACATCTATATTTAAAAAATGTCTCTTTAAACCGTCTAATACTTGGAATGTACAACACCATGTGTAAGACCATACAAGACCTAAAAAATTAACTAAAGAGATAAAAGGAACATGTGGGTCTTGAACTTAAATCAGTGAGGACTCACCAATACTCCATCTTCAACACATAGAAATCTAGCCATCCTCCTTGGAATATCAAGACTTCAAAATTCCTATACTTTAGTAAAAAATGGAAAAGAACGGTTAGCATATTCAATGCACTAAGTATTAAAACCATGCAAAAACCATGAAAAATGGACATTTAAAATAGAAACATTCTGTCATGATATTTTGATAAAAAACCTTAATAAAAGAGTTTAAGAAACATAATCCAAATCAACAATCAAATATAGAACACATTCAAGTTACATCAATCATATAAGCATATTCACATAGACCCCCTAATAAAGGTTATACTAAGACGCACCTAAGTAAGATATGAATCCACCACCCATACAACCCCTTCAATAACACCTAGATGATCCTCAAGACTACCTCAAGTAAGTTATTCCATTTCGTCACATATCACATAAGTCCATATTCAATACAAAAGTCTTTACATATTATAAAATCCCTACCTAAGGCTACTCTAAGACTTACTTAATTTAAACATGAAGACACCGTCCATACACTCTCTTCTGTCCTACCTAAGCAATCCTCAAATCTACATTAGATAAGTACTCTTTTTCATAA
Source organism: Solanum pennellii (assembly GCF_001406875.1). Taxonomy (NCBI): domain Eukaryota; kingdom Viridiplantae; phylum Streptophyta; class Magnoliopsida; order Solanales; family Solanaceae; genus Solanum; species Solanum pennellii. Next base: position 29,723,799 of record NC_028648.1, on the reverse strand, counting down.
AACATACTTTACTAAGAAACCATATTTTCATGAAAACCATTTTCAAAAACAATCATTCATTTAGAGTACTTCACATAATCGTCTTGGAAATGACCTAGGGAAACCACATCCTAGCATCTTTAAAGTCTCTACTCATGCCATGTCTAGATAGAGCCCCATTCCACTGCCTAAACGTTGTAGAACTTCTCTAATACTAGAAATCATCCCACATGATGAGAATATAAATTAACCGACATAGACCATACTAGCTAGACATGGAATCCAGAGTCTACCCTACTCCCGATGGAGGGTGATCTACTTGCGAAGGTTATAAATTAACACATCCCATGTAGGCACATGATTAGGGAATATCAAAGGTTTCTTTGTACTCTAGTCACAACTTAAGTAGAGTCACTCTCCAAGCGTATTCACTCGGTGATAGGCATGTTCTCATAGATTAATTTCATCACAAGGGAATAAGAAGAGGTATCATACTTTAGTTACTACCACAATCATAATACACCTTACAAATGATAGGTCCACTAGGGATGCCACTCAATTGTCAATAAGGATAGCTCAATCACTTTGTTAGAGATGGTTTCATGTCATTCAAGCAAACCTATCCCTATGTCCATCATTCACATGAAAAGTATACCATTACAACTTTAAACTTCAAGGATATCATAACCTTCTTTTCATATATCTCAAGGGCATACATCAATTACTCAAAAACCTACAAGACAAGGGTGCTTTAGCCTACCAAGTCAAGGGATCACATATTCATACATCTTTCGTGCATCAAAAATAGGGAATTAGGTCTACCAAATCAAGACAAAACATTCATCATATCATGTATACAATATCATCCAAGTACCAAGTACGAAAACTAAGTCTACCTAAAAAGATACAATATCAACACACATAGAAACTCAACAAAGTCTACTATAGTCACACATAATAATTTGAGGACAATATGCTTTAATCTCATACATTCATACATAACACAATAATAAGAAAAATTTTAGAACTCTAATAACCACTTACCATCACTTAAAGAACAATCATAGCATTAGCATTTATACAAGATCACATAAGCATTATAATAGTACTTCACTTCACATCTTCACATTCCCATAAAATTCCACATATGTCACATAATAATTCACTTAACATATTCATATAAGCAACAACATGTACAACACAATCATCTTACTTGACATAAACACACACACATTACACCTTCATATAAGCCGTAGCACGATACTACTACAATTTACATTATTAATGACAACAAGGCCATGTCCATCACATAATCAACACATAAACATTGTTACCGTAATTGGACCATACCAACCAATAGCTATTTTAAAACAATTCTACACATTATAGATAGATCAATCTACCTTTCCATCATCATCATCAACATTCCTTAGCCATTTCAATCAATTCAACTCACAATGACTCTTATCCATAGCCATAAAAACAATTCTAAACAGCCAATTCAACAATGTAAAATCTGAATATAATTAATTTAAGGCAGCCTATAAACCATTCGGTCATGATCTGTACATAAATCAATAACCCAAAGTAATCTACACATGACATTTGTAGTATCATGTCATAATCAAATCACCCATAGTATAGTAAAATTTAGAGATAGATAACGTCAAGGGTTCATGGATATTTTAATTAGAAAACATCAATTATACATCAATAACATCATATTTTAGTGTTTGAAAATGTTTAATGCAAGAACCCATGACTATGAGTAGAAATTGGACTTTTTCATAAACATGAAGATCTTTTAAATCACTTTGATATTTGATATAAGGTAATATCAAGCCTTATATAAAGAACTCTCGTACCTTACTAGGAGAATCCAAAGCGAATTGAAGAAGAAACTGCATTGAAAATCCATCATCAAGCTTCATCTTCATCTTGACCTCTCATGGAGGTTTTTGTAGAAAATTTTTGAGGGAAAGAGTTTTGACTTAGTTGTTAGGGTCTAAATTAGAGTCAAACCACTTTATTACACTTAAAATACCCAAATATACCTAAAACCTCTCCATATATTTTATAAGACTTGGGGTAAATTTCCCAAAACACCCCAAACCGAGTCGTGTCTAGAGGTATTATTGAGGTCTAAGTTATTCCCACCAATCGATGGTCCATCGTTTGGACCACGTTCCGTTGAGAGGGATATCGTTGTTTGATCAGAGGGTCAAAAACTTGCAGGGTTACAGGCTCAGTCGACGAGTCGTTGTTTGGTTCGTTGATTGACACTGCAAAACTAATGCCTGGCAGCTTCTAGTCATGAGTTGGAGTCCTCCTATAGGGCCTCTTGTTGGTCCTAGGTGGAGTCGTACCCGGAATTTAAACCTCTAAACATGAATGTCTAGGTCTTATGAACCTCCTTCATCAATTTCAACACGAAACGTACAAAGGAATACTAGAATACATGCAAGCACATAAGGGACTAGTCGTCGAACGTTTTGGTCTTTCCTTGATGTTTGATTTAAAAATCAATCACAATGACCTCAAAACTAATATACACATTACTTAAGCTAGTTAAAAGACCTTAAATCACAACAAAGCTCGAGATAAGCCTAGTTCATTTTTAGGGTCGTTACATGTATAGAATGAACTTGCAATGGTAGATACTTGATTGTGGTTAGATTAGTTGGGTGCAATCTCAGTAACCCGTGTTTTTTAAAATAAAAAAAAATTCTCAATGATAGAATGGGTGACAACATTCTTATGAGTAATCGTAGTTAAAATGCAAAATTTGGAAAAATAGGAAAAAGTCAGAGTATTACGGGGTGATGGGAAGTATGGGTCTTAATGAAATGTCAATGATGTCTATTTTGGTTATTTTCTAGGGTTTGTAAGGTCTATTTTTAGAAGTGGTCAGAAAATTAGGCACGTTGGGACATTCAATGAGCTATGTCAACCTCGCCATACCACTCGGTGGTTCGCCTACTAACCCCATATCACCCTTTATTTTATTTCCTAGTTGTGATGGGCTTAGTAAATTTTGGCGAAGAGTTTTTAATCGCAGAAAGTAGTCTGTGACTCGCTGAGTTTACTCTTGACCGCCTTTTGCATCCCTAACAAATTCGCTTGCACTATAATTTTCAGCTAACAACACAAGATCGCCGAAAGTAGTCGGCGACTTGCCGAGTAGATCAGTCCATGGAAAATATGCCATAGTAACTAACCTATTCAGCGAGTTCAAACTAGCTTTCTCAAGAGGTTGGGTGATTTGCCATGTAGTTCGGAGAACTTTATTCCATAGAATTTCTTTGTTTAACTGTGACTTTTCTTCTAATTAGTCACAAACTTTTGCAGATATGGTATGCACCAACTTAAACTTCAACTGAAAAGAAGGTAACATAGGGAATTCACATTAATGAAAGAGGATCAAACCCTTTGAGGAGAGGTAGGGAAGAATACCCCATGGTAAAGGCAAAAAGAAGAAAAGCATATCAAAGAAATGAACATGTATTGAGGCTCAACTAACATAGTCTAACTCTAAGGATATGCAACTTCTACGCAACCAAAGGTTTAAGCTCACGACTAGATCACATTCTACATCTACCAAAATATCGTCTGTTTTCTCTCCACCTTAACCAACTCAAGAGCCACCTCAGGCCCCTCCAGTGTCCCTTTCACCCCTATAGCTTCTCAACCATGACTATTGAACATATGAAAGGGAAATGGGTTACGAACCAACATAGAGAATAAGCTCTTAATGTGAAGGGACTGTGTAAGGATCCTCAAAATGAACTCGGGTAAAATAGAGCCTCACATGTGATGTAAGAGTTAATAGCTTGTTTATATGGTGTGTCACAACTTGTGATAGTTTATTTGAAGTTGTTTGAGGTAAAATATTAAAGGATGACCTAGACGTCCAGAAACCAGTTGTTTGTGTGCTATTGTACCTTTGTATGTTTTCTTTGTTGTGAAGTGTTGTTTGGAGTCTAAAATTGTAGGAGGGTACCCTATTATATAGATTATTCTGTTAAGGGTCGAAACATCAGGGTACGTCTCCCAAAGGACCACCCTATGGGTCCTTGAAGAGGACCTATGCATTGGCCAAAAGCTTAAAAAATATCCTTGAACTAGAATGCAAACTACACCCAGTAGAGTGATTGAGGCCCCGTCAAAGAGGGGTGTGGCTCCACACGTGTTTGTGAGAGATTAGTCCCCAAATTAGGGACCACAGTCACAAACCACGACTAACAGGACAACAACGTCAACCCATCCACGATCTGTGGATGGGTCAGTCATTTGGCACCTGCACTTCAGTATTATGACACGACCAGCCATGGGGTTAATTGGGAATTCAGCCCACGTTGTAATAAATTGGTGGACGGTTGTGCTGGGTTATTTAGGGTATTTTAAGTTAGTGAAAACCTTGAAACATCAAATTAGAATTTATTCTTCAAATCAAACCCTTCCCTCCCAAATAAGATTCTCTGAAAACCCCCATTGGATACCTAGCTCAAGATCATGTTCGGGATGGATTTCCAAGTGATTTCTTCTCCAAATTTCATTGGTTTTATTCTATTAAGGTGTGGTAACTCTTGATCCTTGGATAACCTTTGATCTAAGGAGTTCTATCAAAGACTTTTAAATATGATTCTAATATAAAAATTCTTAATTTTTGATCCAAGCATGGGTTCCTTGCCAAATGGTTTTCTAAGTCATTATAATGATGAAAAAATTGTAACATTCCAAAAAATTACATGTCTAGTGGAGATCCCAATAGGTCTTTAAGAATGCGTATTAGGGGTACATAGGCATCCCAATGCCCAATATTGAGAAATATTTGGCATAGTATAGAAAATTGACTAAGGATTGTTAGCCAATTTCTGTATATACCCAAATAAGAAAAATATAGTCCAAGCTTGTTTAGAATTGTACCTGCAATGAAGACCCTAAGCTAAAATAAATAAATGGTAATATTGATCCTCAACTCAACACTTTAGGTACTAGGGATCGAAGTGTCAAGACTAGGTACTCTAGTACATAACCATTTAAAATGATCATGTAGAGTAAGCAGTGCCCAAGGACATATTGGAGATCCTTGGGACAATAAAAAAATATTCCAAATGAAACCTTACAAATAGTTAGTTGGGAAAAGTACACGAAACACATGTTCAAGCACATGTGCTACCGGCCAAGGACCACTCTAACCAATTAAGCTAGAGCGCATGGGGACACGCGCACATGCGGGTCCAACCACGTGGGGAAAAACTCCTAACCAGTACTAGACAGCAACTATTTAACCTAATCAAAATAACTAACCTAGGACCAACCAAGAGCGACCAGACAAGGAACTCGACAACCTAGGACCTTGTCGGGTGACACCTAATTAACCTAAGTAACCTAAGGACAAATTACTACCTAACATAGAGTGGTCCAAAAGGTTGTTTATGGTCCTAACAAACTAGGTATACTTTAGTATTTACCCTAGGTTATTTAATAAATTAATTTAGAAACTTATTTAATTAATTTAAATCGACAAAACAGAAATCACGAAGCAATTTCCAGATTTCGGTTAAGACAAGAAAAACACAACCTAGCACCTAACCTAGAATTGTCCAAAGGGTTTGTTATGGTCCTAACAACTTAGGGATACTTTAGTAATTACACTAGGTTACTTAATTAATCAATTTAGAAACTGAATTAATTAATTTAAATGGACAAAACCGATATCACAAAACAATTTCCAGATTTCGGTAAAGACAAGAAAAAAACAACCAAGTACCTAACCTAGGATTGTCCAAAGGGTTGGTTATGATCCTAACAACTTAGGGATACTTTAGTAATTACCCTACGTTACTTAATTAATTTTATAAACTTAATTAATTAAATTAAAATGGAATAACCTAAATCACAAAATAATTTCCAGATTTCGGTTAAGACAAGAAAAAGATAACCTAGTACCTAACCTAGAATGATTCAAAAAGTTTGTGGTGGTCCTAAAAACTTAGGGGTACTTTAGTAACTACCCTATGATACTTAATTAACTAATAAAAACCTAATTAATTAATTTAAATGGCTAATACCCAAACCACTAAGGAAAAATCCAGATTTCAGTTAAGACAAGATTCTTCTAATCCTAGTAAATCTAGGAGGGCCGTTTATGTAATTAGCTAATTGTTCTAACTTAATTAGGCTATATAGTCCAAGTAGAGTTGTTTAACATTCAGTTATTAAAGATGTAGTTCCACGTTATTCACCCTGAAACTCTACAACTAATACAAGAGAAAAACGTGAAGCAAACCCTAGATGATAGCTACAGTTCTTCAAGGTTTTTCGTTCAAAGTTCGAGGTGATCTTTGTAGATTTAGTTCTACAATAAGGTATGGGTTTACTATCCTGGAATTCTTCCTACAAGAGCCTTTTCAAACGTTTTAACTTAAAGAATATCGAAACTAGGGTTGTTCCCATCGAATCGCATGTTTATCTCACTAGTTCTCCCGATTTTTTATTCTTGTAGTTTAGTAGTATGATTCTCGATGAATTGTTGATTGTATGTGTTGTTAAATGATATTATATGTATGTTTAAGTGATTTATACTTCAAGTGAAATATACATGTTAGATCCCCGTACTTAGGGTGTTATTTACATGAACATTGAATGTTATAATGCCTACTTGTATTTTTGAGAATATGAATTGTTATGAATATTTTTTGAACTGTCTATATGTTAATTAAAGATTAAAAGTTTACTTTTTTAACATGTTATATTAATACATTGTATTCCTGAATGATTGAATTGTGTTGTGATAATATCATAGTTTGATTTTGTGCCAACAAATTGGCTAGCACTAATAAATTCAAATGATGCAAAGTGATACCCATCTCAATTCAATAAACTCATAACATAGGGTATAACAATAAATGGGACAAGTCCCAATTACCCTACCCACACGAACTTGTGAACACAATAACATCTTACAAAGAATCAATAACCATCATAAAGAATGATATAAGCTTAGCAAGTGATGTGTACAAGTTAAGGTGAGTACAGAAATAACTAAAGCATAGGTTATGAAATTCACCTAATTAAAATTGTTAGAAAAAAGTGAGACATCATTATGTTAAGAATACTCACTTAAGATGGTGCTAGAGTCTATGAGACCAGTCTCACTCGCAGCATGATTATAAAGTAATGAGTTAAGGTCATAATCATCAAATGAAGATAGGGATGACCAGTCATCCATAGAGTAAGTAAACCTCATAACTAGAAGCAAGCTTCCATAATGTATGAGTAAACTCTAAAAGATAGGAAGATAAAATCTGAGCTTAGCAATGATAGACTAGAAATGAGCTTGTGCCAGCAAACGTAAGTCTCATGAGATGAGATCACCACCCCGATGGACTAGGGTCTCCGTACTTCTCCTAGTCATAGAACTATGTTGCCAACATAGGGACACCTAGCTAGTGGACGTCACCCACTAAAGAACGCTAGCAAGTTAAGTTTCATCTTGGCCGGTGATTCCACCTCTTTTCGGTGTGGGAGAGACACTGGATTTCATGTTTCTCTCACATGATCTATGTCGGTTATATATCAAAACAAGTATCCGTTTCACTACAGCTTTGATTCTTCCTTACGGTGTGGGGAAGACATCGACACGATTCACCTTAGCCGGTGCCGGTGAACCCCTCTTTTCGGTGTAGGGAAGACACAGAGCTTGGTTCACTTTAATCGGTGAACCACCCCTTTTCGATGTGGCGGAGACACTGGATCTCATGTAGCTCGCATGATCTGTTTCGGTTAATGCTAAGAGAGTTCTTTAAGAGAGAAATAAAGAATAAAGTATCATGTTCAAAGTGAGCAACGAGCAAAGAAGTAGAATCATAAGTTCGTTTGGAGTTCGGTATAGGCCCAAGTTCAAGTAGGTGAACAAGCACTCCAGTAATCCTACTCCTTCCAAGAACACTAATGACAATGATGAAAATAAAATGAATGAAAACCTGACCGAAGGGTGTGTGGAAAGTGTGGCCGTGTGCATGGAGGTGAGTGCATGGTAGGGTTTAATGGATGTTTTGGGTGAGATAATACTGGACACGTTAGGTTCGGTACTGCTCAAACTTAAGGAATCCAGCAAAGACAAATACTCAGCCTCGGCCTAATAACAATGCAACAATAGAACCTCCTAAGTGGAATAGATTCTACGTGTTGAAGGGAAGACAGGAGCAAGAGAAGTCCGCGGATGTAGGTACTAGTAAACTTTCTTGTCTTTCCTTTTCCTAGGTATGCATGATTGGATCCATAAATACTTTGCTACCATAGACTGTCGAAATGGGGTAGTGAGTTTTCAGTTTCCCAATGAGTCATAGTTTAAATTGTAACGGCGTTGGTTCAAATCCAACAAAGCCATATAATTTCCAATCTTAAGCCAATAAGAGGTTAGCAAATTGATATGTGATGATCATGCATTGGCGAATCGGTAAGTTGACCTAATTCCTAGTAAATAGTATTGCAATTGATTTTCAGTGGTATGGTCCACTTATGGTGCCTGTTGTTTACGTTATTGTGTATCTATACATGTTGTCATATGGACTTGAGGGAAATCGATGTAAATTGAACTGATATCATGATTTTCATGAATATGAAAGTTATGTGTGTAGTCCTCAATGCTAGTATCATGATTAAAGTGTATTGATAATGTGACGTAGAATGTGAATGATAATGTTACGATAAGATGTGTCATACATGATTGATTATGTTATGGACTATTGTAGAATGACCCCTACCTATGTAACCCTATATGAATGTGTGCAAATGCAATCTAATTCTATGAAGGGAAGTTTCTTTAATACCAATGTGGTTGCTACTTATATCATTATAAGGACCATTATGTACACACAACCATGCATAACTATGAGTATGATATATTTAGGGTGTCAATTGAAAGGATAATTCTCATATGCGCCTTTATACCTTATTATGCATGAATTGTATATGATTAATGAAGTATGAACGTGTGATGTCAAAAGGTGTTTATATGAAATGCTTTCTCACATATGTATACACACACATAATGTATGAATGAAAAAGGTTTATGATAATTTAGCGTAAGCGAGTCTTTTGAAAGGTTTTCTCAATTATACTCTAAACTAGACTATGTTATGAATATGATATGATTATGTGAAGGGACATTCTCACATATTGTAGGTTCTATGATGAAAGTATATTCTCATCCTAGCAACCTTTGAGCTATATGATATATGAGTGAACTATGTTCCTATAGTCTACTTTATGAACTAATGTTAAATATAGTCAAGGTTTACAGTAGCACTCTCCTTGTTCCATAATTACATGACCCCTAGGTCTTATCTAAGTGGAGACACTAGAAATAGCTATTGTGTATGAAGGTCCTACCTTGGTAAGTAGTACAATTTCTTTGCAGTGTGGTTGTAGAACACCAGATTCCATGTAGCTCACAGAGTGTATGTTAGTTATTGCTATGTCTCCTGAATGTTGAGTAATGAACTACGATTAGAATATGAACTCTAGGTATAACTCCTTGAGAATTTTACGTAGTATAGGTTGGACTAGGGACCCTACCCATGCATTGCACAAGTGTACTTTAATAAAGGGTAGGATAAGAGCCTCTTATTAAATAAAAACATATGTTTATTGATATACCGTGGTTTCACGATATAATTAATACTTTTTCCTTAAGTTTAGTGTGTCCGAAAGCCTTTTTGTGCTAATTTTGATATAAGTTTCTCTTTGTTTTGCAGGAAATCTGTCCAAGGCTGAATCCGGAGATTTTGAGCGAAAAAAATGCAGAAGAAACCACCTACGGAGCTTATGACGGTCCGTCGTGCTTATGACGGTCCGTAGGTGGCAACGTAGTGCAGCTGCTGAAGGAAGATGGGGAAGTCTGACCAAGTGTGGGATTACGAAGCTTATGATGGTCCGTCATGGCTATGACGGTCCGTCCTGCAGGTTCGTCGTGA
>NC_028648.1:29711403-29711968 GCF_001406875.1 Solanum pennellii | reverse complement strand
CAACGTTTAGAACTCGCCTTAATGCTACTTGCCGGACCAAGGAGGTATATAATAGGAAAAGAATTATTACATAGATTTAGTGTATACTATCTAATAGGCTAGTATTGATTGGTACGAGGTAAACACATAGTAAAATATCGAATACGATGCTTAATAGGAGGTAAAGATAAGGGTTAGGAAAGCAACACACGTAGCCGGACCAAGGTACGGAGTGCGATTTTCTAGATGCCGGACCAAGGATTTAGAAATACATAACTTATCACTTTGCATGCAAGATACTAGGAAAGAATTGTTATAGTTAGAATTATCAAGTTATGAACCTGTGGGGAACACGTAAACCCTAGTTACTTTGATTAACTCATTGAAGTAAGTACATGAATTCTTATTTAATATATTTGAATATTGTGTTTATGGCCATGAGTAACTAAACTCCATAACTAGGGTTGTGGGAACCATAGGCACATAATGAGATAAACCCTAGGTAAAATAACAATTCTCGAATAGTGTCTTGCATGTATTAATAATTATTTCGCTTAGAAGTCTTTTTAACGGATGATCAACGTTA
>NC_028648.1:29702229-29705435 GCF_001406875.1 Solanum pennellii | reverse complement strand
TCGTATGGTTTTGCCTGTCTTGTTTTCCACTACTCATACTAATACTGATCCTTTACAGGTACTATCTACTACGGCACCCAAGCAAGACCGCACCTACGCAAGCGGGCGATCCAAGTCTGTTGCCCCGTCTGCACGCTTGATCATCGGCTCTGATGATGAGCGGGACCCTGAGTACGTGCCCCCAGGCACTTCTGCCCCTTCGCGCACTGCACGTGCTCCCAGAGCCACACCCAAAAAGGTGGCGACCGGCGTAGTCACTGCCTCCTAGTCTGATGAGGAGCGCACACTGACCGGCACACCCTCTGGGTCGGCCACAAATGAGGAAGGAGCGTCTGGCTCCTTAGGCGTATCATGGTCCGAGGATGCTTCTGGCTCTGCAGAGGTTCCCGCACCCGCCACTGCTGCAGCGTCGGCCTCGTCTGATGAGGCTGACAGTTCAGACTCTACATCCGGCGCACCAGTTCAGGTCCCCACCCCAGCCGCTGACCAGCCAAACCGGTGGTGTGTCGACGGCCAGTTTCAAGTTTACTCCGACGCGATGTTCTTGACCGTTAAAGGAGTAATGACTCGAACACTCACCCTGGAGCGGCGGGTACTTACAGGGAGTCTTCCCACGATGCCGGAGATTCATAACCTCTTCACCAGGCATCGCTTAGAGTGGACAGCACGTCCGTTGGGACGATACAGCGAGGAGATGGTCCGAGAGTTCTACGCGTCCTACGTAGCGACTCTCTGATCACAGATCGACAAGCGGGCTGCTCCTGCTAAACAGGCCCCATTGGATCAGGTTCGAGTCCGGGGCGTGCAGGTTGAAATCTCCCTGCCAGCCATCCGCCGGTTCCTATACGGCGAGAGTGCAGATGCTACTCGGACCCCCATCACTGCCGAGTTTGACTATCGCTGGCAGATAGTGAAGGATGGACAGTTCCTGCGAGAGCCAGCACTGAGGGAGACCACCAAGAGGTGGATGGCCCTGCACCTATCAGTCGACGGAGAGGGTGCAGATTGGGTCACTGAGCCGAAGGGGGCCATCAAGAAGGCCAACCTCACGTTCGTCGCGAAGTTCTTGTGGCTGCTCGTCCGTCACTGCCTTTCCCCCACAGCTGCTGACAACATCGTCACTTGGGATCGCGCAGTGTTGATAGCGGCGATGATAGCCGGGTTCGAGGTCGACTTCGCATGGCTTCTCCAGGCAGTCATGCACGAGAGGGCATTCAAGGTCACTACCACCTACCCCTTTCCGTGCATGATCTTTGCCCTTTGCAGGTCCGCAGGTGTGCCCATATGGCACATAGATCAGTTGAAGACCCCGCAGGGTACCGTTGACGTCGGCCTCATCAGAGACGAGGCCAATGAGTTGGCCCCACGTAGAGGGCCCCGTCCAGAGCTGCCACCACTTGCTGATGATCTTGCAGATACGGTAGCCCAGGCCCGCACAGCTACACAGGCGTCCACTGACACTACCCCGGTCGAGTCTATCCCGGGTAGTAGCACAGCCCCGAGCTCCTCTCGCACAGCCCCTCTACCGGTACTGGTCCCGCTTGCTAGGGTCCAAAAATTAGAGGCACAAATGGCCACTCTTCTGCATCATATCCAGCCGTGGATGCAGAAGTCGATTACCGAGTCTGAAGCGCGTCTAGAGAGGAAGATGCAGCAGTTTACAGAGCGGAAGATTGCTGAGGTCAACCAGCGTCTGGACGCCTTTGAGTTGAGAGTGTTAGCCCGACCAGCCCCTCCGGTGGATGTGTCGACTCTTCAGGCTGCAGTCGACAGTCTTCGTGCAGATATCGACACGATCTTAGAGGCTAGGGTGCCGGAGTCTGAGGCCCCTTCTGTCGAGCCTGCTGAAGACACAGTGTTGGCGGCCCTATTTGCCACTTCAGAGATTCCACCACCTCCCCCTCGAGAGAATGCCAAGAGGCGTAGGGGTCGAGCAGAGGACGAGGCGCGAGCACGGAAGAAGGAGCGCCGAGAGATGGAGGCTGCGAGGAGAGCCTCACTTGCTGAGGAGGAGGCGCACCAGATGAGAGCATCAGAGTTAGCGGCTGGGGCGTCTAGCTCCCGCACTGTGGAGATAGCAGGAGGCACTACTGATGGTGCGGTTGTTGCTGAGGACACCACTGAGGGTGTCCAGATTGCAGAGGACGTGGGTTCCGGGGAACCGGACCCACCATCTTGCTGATCGACGGCGCTTTGCGCCACAGGTTTGCTTCACCTACCACTCTAGTATTTACATTTTTATGCATTGGGGACAATTGCATGCTTTTTTGTTGGGGGTGGGGTAAATGGATAGTGAGTGTTAGGGTGAAGTCTGAGTAGCCCAATTCACTATCCTCTTTTGGGGTTTTCTTGCCTGTGTTCTTTTTCCCCAAAAGACTGATTACTTTTTCTGTTGAACCGGCATGTTTATATCTTTTGTACATAGTTTAATTCTAGAGCATGATGGCTAAAATGATATCCTGATAAACTGAAAATAATGCATGACTAGGCATAGTAACTGATAATTGTGTGGCTCTAAGCATGAAATAGAGTTACACCATTGCATTACCCTAAGTCTTTAATTCGAACTAGGTGTCTAATAATCTGGTATAGTGATGACATGTCAAGTGAGTGTGAGGAAATTTGAATAGTCCACTATTGGTACTGAGCTAGAACTTGCCTGGTTAGTCCTGCTAAAAGTAAGCTGTAACAGACAATTAGGAAAGGATCATAGGCCCTTATTCAAGAAAGCCCATTTCTAGCCTAAATAAAAGAAACCGAATGAAATTTATCCTTCTTTGATCCAAATAATCTGAGCTTAAATTAGACCTTTCTTTTTCACCCTAACTGATCTTTTCGGGGAACAATGTGTTGGCCCTGGTCCCTCCTTGGACATGTGCACCTCAGCTTATGCCAAAAGCATAAGTTGAGGGTGGCTAATGCAGTAAACAACCTTCGTTTTGGCCCTGACCCAACTTAAGGTATTGTGTACCTTGACTCATGGCAAAACCATGAGTTGAGGGTGGCTATTACGAGGAATGCTCTGGAAAGTGGGGTTGAAAGAACAAAAGAGNATGACGGTCCGTAGGTAGCAACGTAAAGCAGCTGCTGAAGGAAGATGGGGAAGTCTGACCAAGTGTGGGATTACGAAGCTTGTGACGGTCCGTCATGGCTATGACGGTCCGTCCTGCAGGTTCGTCGTGAAGTTCAGAGAAGTGATCCCAGTA